>NW_006409234.1:70938-78549 GCF_000296735.1 Chrysochloris asiatica | reverse complement strand
ATATATATTCTCAGAACAGCACCTCAAAGCTATTAAATGCTTATCTTTGGTACCCTCATGGGACAGCTCAAATTCAATATGTCAGAAGAACACCATGCTGACAAGTACAGAAGTGTCTTGCACAATTCTGATATGCTGCCAGCGAGCTTTATTGCTGGAGAATTAAGTGGAAACACATAGGAAAAGATATAGAGCTTCCATCCACCATTTATGACACCCTTCATCTGCCTGACAACAAGTTCTTTCCTAACGTTTATGCATTGCTGAAGGTCTTCTGTATACTTCCTATGATGAAGGTTGAGAATGAGCACTATGAAAATGGATGAAGGCATCTTAAAGTGTACCTAATGAACACTTTGACAGACCAAAGGTCAAGTAACTTGGCTTTGTTTAACATGATCTGTATTTAATGGTAGACACATCAAACTCTATACATCTAAGTCAGAGCTTCCTACAGGTAATTCAGAAACCATTGAAAATATCTAAGAAACATTTTAAATTAGGTTTTTTCTCAGATTTGATATTTGGAGGAAAATCTGCAAAGTGTATTTAGGCCACTTAATCACCGAGTATCTTTGTCTATAGGTCTGATTGAACACATTGACAATCTCTCTGTTTAAATGGCCTCTCTGAACTCTCATGCTTTGAAGATGCATCTGTTCTTCCAAAAGATAGTATGAAAGTTACACGTTTTGTTCTCTGTAATCTCTTTTGTGGCACTCTGGAATTGTTTTAGTTATGTCATTTTAGTCATAATATTTATTATCACTGGAGATCTAATTATCAGTTATTAAGTGATAGTTCTTTTAAGAAATAAATTTTGAGAAGGTTTGAGAGGAAGGAATATACTTTAAAATAACAGTGAATCTTAAGACTGATCTTTGACTTGTGGGAGTTTTAAGAATGTTAAAATTATGTAATGGACAATTAAAAGAATTACTAGAGTGAGCTAAACAAGCTCGCCAAACAGTAATTTCAGTATAGATTTTGTCTTTATCAAACAAAACTAAAGGAACAAGTTAGTTAAAGTTTGAATGGAAGAATTTGCCATTGTTGTCCCACATTGGGTTGTTGCTGCTTACATTCCTTTGTTGAGCCTACACCTTCAAAAACATTTTGGCAGATATATGCTAAATGCTTTTGTTTCATGGTCAAGACAAAATCACAGGATATGGACACTAATAACTGATACATATGTTTTATTCTGTCTTTTGATTATATCTGCTGCTTCATTTTGATTTATAAGCAAAACCTGGAAAAACTACAAAATTAAATGTTTTGAGGTTTATCTGGGAATAACACAGAAAATATTACCAGTATTTTTGGTGAATAAAATCAAGTTTGTACAGTTTATTGCAATCTAAATAAAATGTGATATTTTTTAATGCAACTTAGAAATAGCTGCCTCGTTAAAGTAGATGGATGGTGATGATGGAATAAAGCCTTCAGGATCTTCATTGGCTGAAGGTGCACAAGTCAAATGAAAAGAAACAGCAGTAAGCATGCATTAATAATAGGAATGTGGAATGTACTAAGTATGAATCTAGGAAAACTGAAAATTGTTAAAAATGAAATGTAACACATAAACACTGATGTCTTAGGCATTAGTGAGCTGAAATGGACTGATATTGGAAATTTTGAATCTGATAATTAGATGTTTTACTGTACTGATAATATCAAATTTTAGAAGAATGGCATTGCATTAATCAAATACATATATATATAGATCTGTCTTGAAGTACAGTGCTGTCTGTAATAGAATAATATCCACATACCTACAAGAAAGAGAAGTTAGTACCACTCTAATTTAAATTTATGGACCAACCACTACAGCAAGTAATGATGAACTTGAAGAGTTCTACCAACACTTTCACTCAGAAATTGATTAAACATGCAATTAAGATGCATTGATAATTACTGGTGATTAGAAAGCAAAGGTTGGAAAAAAAGTGCACAGATCAGCTGTTGGAAAATATGGCCTTGGTAATAGTAATGATGCTGGAGATCACATTATAGGATTTTTTAAGACCAGTAACTTCATTGCAAATACGTTCTTTAAACAATATCAAAGATGACTATACATGTGGACTTCACCAAATGTAAAAAACAGAAATCAAAATTGCTATATCTGTGGGAAATGATGGTGGAAAAGCTTCATAGCATCAGCTAAAGCAGGATCAGAGGCAGGCTGTGGATCAAATCATCAACTGCCAATATGCAAGTTCAGAATGAATCTGAAAAAATTAAAACAAGTCCATGAGAGCTAAATTATGACCTTGAATATGTCCCATCAGTGACTACCAATTCAGAAGTAGTTTGTCACTCTTTCTTCCTAGTCTGTCTTTGTTTGGAAGCTCATCTGAAACCTGTCCACCATGGGTGACCCTGCTGGTTATTTAAAATACCGGTGTCATAGCCCTCAGAATCACAGCAATTCAAATCACCAAAGCACGACAGATAGACGAGTGGCGGTTGCGTGGTTGCTGTTAAACAGGAATCTCCTTGTGCTAGGGCCGTTTAGTCTGGCTCAAAGGCAGGATTTCTGTCTTTGGATGTCAATCAAGAGGCAGAAGTGCAGCAGGGGCGACTGGGTTGTAGTGAGACTCTTTGGGCTGGGCTTGTGGTTCTCTAAGTTGGTGGACCCTGCCTCAAAGCCAGGATCCAACGGTTAGGCTAGGAAGGGGTAAGTAGGACAAACTGGCCAGTCCCTGCAGTCTCTTCCTACTAGGCAGCGTCTCCCCGTCGACCTGGTCTCCAGACACTGTGGTCTGGGTTTCGTTTAACACCTCCACCAGGTCTGTGCAGTTGTCACACATCATTTAGCCGCCGCCCTCCATGATAGAAGCCCTCGCTATTTACTGCCCTAATAAACCTCATAATCGTGAGTATGGTTATGAATTCTGTGTGACCATGCTTCAATGTTTGGGTGATCAGAACTCGAATACAGAAAGAAAGAAAATATAGTTCATCACTATAATTAGATGAATTTGACCTATACTTATGGGTGCAGTAGCTTAAAATACCAACCAAGAGGTAAGGAATCTTCACAGCGAGGATCATTCCCATCCCCTCTATAAACAGAGTTGATAGAGATGGACAACTAAGACATTGACTACCTAAAATGGAAGGTCTATAAAGTCACAAAATGACTGGCTTGACGGTTTTCAAGAGGGAGTTTACTTTCAAGGGTGTGGGGGAAGGTAGAAACTCCACAGGGTGGTTTTCAACTTGTCTAGGTGGGACTGGTGAAAGGAGATGGGGATCAGATTCCTGTGGTTCAATAGTGAGTATGGTTATCATGATTGATTGTGATTGTTTCAACTATAACGGTAGAGGTTTTGTAACAAAAAGAGAGGAGTGGTTGATCTTGCATTTTAGGAGCAGAGGACCCTGGGACCATCAAGAGAGAAGAGTACGATCAGAGTGTGGGACCTATACAGAGAAGCAGCAACACCATAGATGCCCTTTGGGTGTTCAAATTATTGCACATTCCTGAGTGTTTTGGTGTACATTAGTGCTCCCCCAAAGAGCACTCTGGCTGCACTTCTTCCAAAATGGATCTCTTGGTTCTTTTGGCAGCCCATGGCACTTTCAAGGACTCCCTAGAGAGATGCAAATCAAAACAACATTGAGTTATCATCTCACACCATCATTAATAGCAAAGTTCAAAAATCAGAAAGCAACAAATGTTGGTGAGGGTATGGAGAGACTGGAACCCTTATAAATTGCTGTGGCACTGTAAAAGTTTCAACCATTGGAGGAAATAGTATTGCACTTCCTCAGCAAATTAGAAATAGAAATACCCTATGAACTAGTAATCCCCCTATTTGGTATATATCCAAAAGAAATGAGTCATGCCAACAGTAAATAATGAACACAAATTTTCATTGCAGCACTGTTCACAATAGCAAAAAGATGGAGACAACCTAAATGTCCATCAATGGAGGAATGGATAAATAAACTTTGGTACAACCTCAAGACCTTTCAGTGGAAGAATGGATATGCAAAGTTTGGTACATGCACCTGCATGTATGTTGTTTGCATTGGCAAGGAACAAGTCTCTGAAAATTAAAGGAATACAAATTGAAGTATTTCCACAAACTAATGCAGCCCTGCATAAAGGCTTTCGGTTGTGTGGATCATGACAAGCTATGGACAACTTTGCGAAGTACGAATATTCCAGAACACTTAATTATACTTCTGAGAAATCTGTACCTAGACCAAGAAGCAGTTGTTCAAACAGAACATGGGAACACTGAAAGTTTTAAAATTGGGAAAGGTGTGAGACAGAGTTGTATTCTTTCACCATACTTATTCAACCTGTATGCTGAGCAAATAATATGAGAAGCTGGGTTCTATGAAGAAAAACGTGTCATCAGGATTGGAGGAAGACTCATTAACAACCTGCAATATGCAGATGATACAACCTTGCTTGATGAAAGTGAAGAGGACTTGAAATATTTACTTATGAAGATCAAAGAGCACAGTCTTCGATATGGATTACATCTCAATGTCAAGAAAACAAAAATCCTCACCACTGGACCAATAAACAACATTCTTATCAATGGAGAAAAGATTGAAGTTGTCAAGGACTTCATTCTTCTTGGATCATCTATCAACACTTGCGGAAGTAGCAGTCAAGAGATCAGACGACATATTGCATTGGGCAAATCTTCTGCACAGGAACTTTTTAAAGTATTGAAGAGCAGAACCCAAGGCCATGGTGTTTTCAATAGCCTCATATGGATGTGAAAGCTGGACAGTGAATAAGGAAGATCATAGAAGAATTGATGCCTTTGAGTTGTGGAGTTGGAGGAGAATACTGAAAGTGCCATGGACTGCCAAAAGAACCAATAAATCTGTTTTGGAAGAAGTGAAGCCAGAGTGCTCCTTGGGGGCCAGGATGGCTAAGCTTCGTCTCTCATACTTTCGACATATTTTCCAGAGGAAACAGTCACTGGTGAAGGATGTCATGCTGGGTAAGGTGGAAGGTCAGAGAAAAAGAGGAAGACCTCTAACGAGATGGATTGGCCAGGTGGCATCATTGATGGACTCAAGTGTGACAGCGATAGTGAGGTTGGCCCAGGATCGAACATTTTTTCGTTCTGCTGTGCATGGGTTTCTATGAGTCAGTTCCTACTCGATGGCACCTGACAACAACAATAAATGCAGCACTGGAGGTGTGTTCATTCATCTATACCAAGAAATTTGAAAAACAGCTACTGGGTCAGTTGACTTAATGAAATCCATGTTGTCCCCATGCCAAAGAAAGGTGACCCAATGAAATGTGAAAATTATCAAACAATATCATTAGTATTTTACATAAGTAAAATTTTGTTGCTAATAAAAAAATGTGGCAATACATGGAATGGATATTCCTGACATTCAAGGTGGATTCAAAAGAGGATGTGGAACAAAGAGATTGCTCTTAGCTGAAAATAGAGAATACCAGAAAGATGTTGACTATGCAAGGGCATTCGACTGTGTTCATCATGACAAACTAAATAACACTGTGAAAAGTAAATATTTCATAACACTTAATTATATTTGTGTGGAACCTGTCCATCGAACAAGAAGTATATGTTTGTAAAGTTGAAGGGAATATTGAGTCATTTAAAGTCAGGAAATGTTTGAGAAAAGGTTGTATCTTTTCACCATACATATTCAACTAGTATGCTAAGCAAATAACCTAGGGAGTTAGATTATTTGGAGAAGATCCTGGTGTCAGGATTAGAGGAAAAGCTCATTAACAACCTAGAATATATGATAGCACAACCTTACTTGTTGAAATCAAAGAGTACTTACGTCATTTCTTAGTGAATCTCAAGGACTGCAGACTTCAGTTATAGTGTACAGCTCAATGTAAAAAAAACAAAAATCTCACAACCAGACCAATAGTAAGCATCAGGATAAACTATCTGATATTGAAGTGTCGAGGATTTCATTTTACGTGGATCCAAAATTAATGTTTATGGAAGCAACAGTTAAGAACAAAAAGGCAGCACTTATTTAAGAACAAAATTTAGAAATGTTTGGAAAGGAAGTGACATATAAACAATTACAGGGAGAAGTTAGATAACTGATGATACATTGAAAGGATCGCATTCATTGAAATGAAACAAATACATGATTTATTGAATGTAAAACTGATGATATGTTCTGTAAACCTCCACTCAATCTCCAATAAAAAGTGTGCGTTTATTTTAAAAACAGAACTTAAAGTATATATTCGAGTTCTGGTGTGGTGCCGTGGGTCAATGAGCTGGACTGCAAAGTCAGTTTGAACTGAACTGCAAGGTTGGCAGTTCAAGAACACCAGCTGCTCCTCAAAACCTTATGCAGGGTCACTATGGATCAGAGCCAAATTGAAGGCACTTAACAATAAAAGCAAAGAATATATTGCTTTGGAAGAATCTGTTGCAAAATATGTCTTTAAAATGTTAAAGAGGGAAATTGCTACTTTAACCCCAGACATAGTATTTCCAATTGCCTTATATGAATGTGAATGCTGAAAAATGAATAAAGAAAGCCTGAGAAGAATCAACACAGTTGGATTATGGTACTGGTGAAGAATGATGACATTTTCATGGACTACCAGAAGAAGGAGCACATTTTTCATGGAATAAGTGTAGTCAGATTGGTCTTTAAATTTTAAAGTGGTAAAACTTCTTCCTAACTTTGGACATGTGATCAGAAGGGATCAGTCCCTGGAGAAAGACATGATAACAGATAAATTGGAAAGCCAGTGAAAAAGAGGAAGTTCCTCAAGGAGACAGATTGACACTGTGGTTGCAGCAATAAACCCAAACATAGAAATACCTGTGGAGATGGTCCACAGCACCAGTAAGAATTTGATTCTGTTGCGCTTTAGAGTCCCTATGACTTTCAACCGACTCTATGGCCCCTGACAATAAATTTCCTCAGAATTGTGAGTTCCATGTGGCCATTGCAATGTATATAAAACACAGTAGTAGGGAAGGACAGTTGGTGTCAGAATTGGTAAAGAAGTTTGCGGGGAGGGGAGATATGTCTTATCTTTGCAAAATAGAAAATGATCTTGACTTAGCCTGAGTTGGTTTTCCTGCTGCCTTGTGAATTCAAAGGTGATCAGATGCTGTGATAATGATCCACATCATTATCACAGTTAACATAAATATGATCTGTTCTGGTGTGGTGTTGTGGGTAAATGCACCAGACTGCAAAGCCGTTTGAACTGCAAGGTTGGTGGTTCAAGCTCACCAGCTGCTCCTCGTAACCCTATGCAGGGTCGCTATGGGTCGGAACTGACTCAATGGCACATAAGAACAACAAGAATCCTGGTGTGGCACTGTAAGTTAATGTGCTGCACTGCAAGTTTGGTTTGAACAACAAAGTCTGCAATTCAAGCTCACCAGTCACTCCTTGGAAACCCTATATAGGGTGGCTATGGGTGGGAACTGACTCAAAAGCACTTAACAACAACAATTAGCAATCCTAGTATGGCACGGAAGGGTAATGTACCCTACAACAAGGTCAGTTTGGATCACAAGGTTGGTGGTTCAAACTCACCAGCTGCTCCTCAGCAACCTTATACAGAGTCATATTATGAGTAGAAACCAAGTCAGTTACAAC
>NW_006409234.1:67851-70788 GCF_000296735.1 Chrysochloris asiatica | reverse complement strand
TACACCCTCGGAAACCCTGCATAGGGTCGCTATGGGTCGGAGCCGACTCGACGGCACATAACAACAATAACAACATATAAATATATATTGTTGTTATTCTTAGGTGCTTTAAAGTCAGTTCTGACTCATAGAGATTCTATGCATACAGAAAAATCACTGCCTGGACGTGTGCCAACCTCACAACATTTGACACTATTGCTGCTGCCACTGTGCCAGAGAGGGTCTTCCTCTTTTACACTAGTCATCCACTTCACCAAAGTATGATATCTTTCTCCAAATACTGGACCTTTCTGAAGTATGAGAGATGAAGTCTGTCCATCCTGGCTTCTAAGGAGCATTCTGACTGTAACTCTTACAACACACATTATTTGTTCTTCTGGCAATCTATGGTATTTTTAATATAGTCCTCCAACACTATAACTCAAATGCATCAGTTATGCTCTTTGAAATTTTCTGTTCCACTCCTTTACATCCTCATTTATTCCATTTGCTTTAGTATGCTGGAAAGCAGGTTTTTTTCTATACTGGAAAGCAAGTTTCAGAGTCTCCTTTCTTTTTTATTAATGACATTTGCTTCTCTTCTGTATGCTATTCTTGATGACATCCTACAACTCTTCAGGTCTTCAGTCATTAGGGTATAATGCATCAAATCTATTATTGAGATGATCTCAAAACTCAGGTGCTTTATGTTCAAGCTCACATTTTGGCTATTGTGAACTTGTTTTAATTCTCTGTACTTTCAGTCTGAATTTACATGTAAGCAATTGATAGTCTATTCTATAGTCTGTCCTAGTTTATTTCTGACTCATGATATGGAAGTTTTACACTGTCTCTTTCCACAAATGTAGTCAGTCTGATTTTTTTGCCTTCCAGCTGGTGAAGTTCATGTGTACAGTTTCTTATATATTGTTTTAAAAAAAGTGTTCATAATGAAGAAGCCTTTGGTATTAAAAAGTATATCATGGCTTGGTGATAGAAATGACGTTGGAGAAAACATGAGAGAATTCTGCAAAATCAATGATTTGTTCATTTTAAACACCTTTTTAGACAGCATAACAGATGACCTCACCAGATGGAATACATAGAAATCAAATTGGCTACATCTGCAGAAAGATACATGGAAAACCTTCATATCATCAGTGAAAACAAGGCAAGGGACAGACTGTGGAACAGACCATCAATTGCTCACATGCAAATTCAAACTGAAGCTGAAGAAAATGAAAAGTCCATGAGAGCCAAAATATGACCTTGATTATGTCTCACCTGAATTTAGAGATCATCTGAAGAACAGATTTGATACATTAAACAGTAAAGACTGAAGACCAGAAGAGTTGTGGGATGACATCAAGAATACCATACATAAAGAAAGCAAAAATTCATTAAGAAGACAAAAAAGAAGAAAAAGGTCAAAATGGATGTCTGAAGAGGCACTGAAACTTGCTCTCCAGCTTAGAGAGGCTAAAGCAAAGGGAAGAAATGAGGATGTACAAGAGCTGAACAGAAAATTTCAAAGGTCAGCTTGAGAAGATAAAGCCAAATATTACAACAAAATGTGCAAAGATCTGGAGTCAGAAACCCAAAAAGGAAGAACACCCTCAGCATTTCTCAAGCAGAGGGAACTGAAGAAAAAATTCAAGCCTTGACTTTTGTTATTGAAAGATTCACTGGGTAAATTATTGAATGATGCAGACAGCACAAAGAGAAATGGAAGGAATATACAGAGTCACTGTACCAAAAGGAAATGGTTAAAGTTCAACCATTTTAAGAGGTAGCATATGATCAAGAGCCAATAATACTAAAGGAGGAAGCCCAAGATGCATTGAAGGAATTGGCAAAGAGTAAGGCACCAGGGATTAATAGAATAAAAACTGAAGTCTTTCAAGAAAGTGAGGTGGCACAAGAGGTACTCACTCATCTCTGCTAAGAAATTTCTAAGACAACTATCTGGCTGACTGATTGGAAGAGATACATATTTGTGTCCATTCCAAAGAGAGATGAACCAACGGAATGTAGATATCATCGGAAAATCTCTTTGATATCCCATGTGAGTAAAGTTTTACTAAAGGTAAAACAGAAACAGCTGCAAGCTGTTAGAGAACAGCTTGAGAACAGTTAGAGAACAGTTAGAGAACAGCTAGAGAACAACACTGATAGAGAACTTCCAGAGGTTCAAGCCAGTTTCAGAAGTGGCTGTGGAATGAGGGATATCATTGCTAATATCCGATGGATCTTGGCTGAAAGCAGAGAATATCAGAAAGATATTTACCTGTGCTTTATTGACTACACAAAGGCTTTCAATTGTGTGGATCATGACAAGATATGGAAAACATTGCAAAGTATGAGTATTCAGGAACACTTAATTGTGCTCATGAGGAATCTGTACCTGGACCAAGAGGCAATTGTTCGAACAGGGCATGCAAACACTGAATGTTTTTAAATTAAGAAAGGTGTGCAACATGGTTTCCCCACAATTATTCAAGCTGTAGGTTGAGCAAATAATCAAAGAAGCTGTGTTATGTGAAGAAAATTTGACATCAGGATTAGAAGAAGACTCATTAACAACCTACAATATGCAGATGATACAACCTTGCTTGTTGAAAGTGAACCAGACTAAAAACATTTACTGATGAAAATCAAAGAGTACAGCCTTAGGTATGGATTACATCTAAATGTAAAGAAAAAAAAATAAAAAAATCTCACCACTGAACCAATAAACAACATTCTATCAATGGAGAAAAGACTGAAGTTGTAAAGGACTTCATTCTTCTTGGATCAAATATTAACATTTATAGAAGCAGCAGTCAAGAGATCAAATGGCATATTGCATTAGGCAAATCTGCTGCACAAGACCTTATCAAAGTGTTGAAGAGCAAAGATGTCAGCTTGAGGACTAAGGTGAGCTTGACCCAAGCCATGGTATTTTCAATAACCTCATAT
>NW_006409234.1:64489-66781 GCF_000296735.1 Chrysochloris asiatica | reverse complement strand
CCTTATGATCCAACAATTCTTCTACTTGGTATTTACCCACAAGAAATATGAGCCATGGAACGAACTCTGCCTCAGCTGCCAGGCAGAGCATTCTCCTAGCCGCTCAGCGCCCGCACCGCAACCCCTCTCCTGCCACAGCCAAGGGTCCCTAGCCACCGTCACCATGGACACCATCAAGAAGAAGATGCAGATGCTGAGGCTCAACAAGGAGAATGCCTTGGATTGAGCCGAACAGGCAGAGACGGATAAGAAGGCAGCGGAGGACAGGAGCAAGCAGCAGGAAGATGAGTTGGTGTCACTGCAAAAGAAACTCAAGGGCACTGAAGATGAACTGGACAAATACTCTGAGGCTCTCAAAGATGCCCAGGATAAGTTGGAGCTGGTGGAGAAAAAGGTCACCGATGCTGAAGCCGATGTAGCTTCTCTGAACAGACGCATCCAACTGGTTGAGGAAGAGTTGGATAGTGCCCAGGAGCCTTGCAGAAGCTGGAGGAGGCCGAGAAGGTTGCAGATGAGAGTGAGAGAGGCATGAAAGTAATTGAAAGTCCAGCCCAAAAGGATGAGGAGAAAATGGAAATTCAGGAGATCCAACTTAAAGAGGCCAAGCACATTGCTGAAGATGCCGACCGCAAGTATGAGGAGGTGTCCTGTAAGCTGGTCATCACTGAAAGTGACCTGGAGCGTGCAGAAGAGCAGGCTGAGCTCTCAGAAAGTAAATGTGCCGAGCTTGAAGAATTGAAAACTTGTGAGGAACAACTTGAAGTCACTGGCGGCTCAGGCTGAGAAGCACTCACAGAAGGAAGACAAGTATGAGGAAGAGATCAAGATACTTTCTCACAAGCTGAAAGAGGCCGAGACTCACGCTGAGTTTACAGAGAGGTCAGTAACTAAGTTGGAGAAAAACATTGATGACTTAGAAGATAAAGTGGCTCATGCCAAAGAATAAAACCTTAGAATGCATCAGATGCTGGATCAGACTTTACCGGAGTTAAAAAAAACATGTGCTAACCTCCTTAGCTGCTACCATGCTTTCATTTTGTTTTTTGTTGTTTTTGTTTTGTTTCATTTTCATTTCGTTTTTAAACAGCTGCTTGCCATGAAACCCCTTACATGCATTTTTTTTTTTTAATTTACCTTTGCAACTGTCACAAAACTGTCCCTGAAATACTAGCTAGGTCAGGGGGTGGGGAGAACATGCACACACAAAAGGGCAGGCCCACATCAGGGCACCAATAATTTCAATGTGTCATTTCCCAGGTTGATGTTGCCACACTTTGTAGAGAGTCTAGCAACACATTAAGTGTAGCCAGTCTAGGAATCCTCACTGAAACAGAAAGATTTCCACTCAAAGTGCCAATGATATTGTCAGCAGGAAGATTAATGTTGGAAACACAATCAGGTGTGGATTGGTGCTACTTTCAACAAAAGGTTCCCCAGTGGTCCTTTGTTCAATATTGTACAATTCAGAACTCTGTCCAACACTAATATATATTGTCTCGGGTTTTACTGTGAGATGAGACTGTAAATCCCATATGCCTGAATTCACTAAAGCTAAGGGTTTGTAATACATGCTGCTCTCTGTAAGATTTCCTTTTCTTTCTAATTTGGCACACTTGCATTACAATTGATAGGTTAGCATTCTATGTGGATTTCCACTCTTTTCAATTCTCCATGTTAAAGTTAAAGATTTAGACACTACATATGATTGGTGAAGAAAAAATATTTTTCTTAACAGTTATAACTATAGGTAAACATTGTATAATGAAATGGAATACAATGCACCTTGTGTGACAAAAAGAAAAAGAAATATGAGCCATAACATGAGTAGATATAGGTACACCAATGTTCATAGCAGTACTATTTATCATAGCAAAAAGATGGAGACAGCCAAAGTGCCCATCAACTGAAGAATGAATAAACAAACTGTGGTACATACACACAATGGAATATTATGCTACCCTGAAGAATAACAAGGAAGCTGCAAGCCACCACATAAAATGGATGAACATTATGCTGAGTGAAATTAGTCAGTCATAAAAGGAGAAATACTGCATAGGACCACTACTGTAAAAGATTAAGGAAAAAACCCATACTAAAGGGGGGGGGGGGTCCTTTGCTGGTTACCAGGAGGTGGGGTGGTGTGAGGAAAAGGAGGGGAAGTGGAGCACAGGATAGGGAATAGACACAGGATAGTTTGGGTGCTAGGGAGGGGGGCAATACACAAGAAGGGGGAGACGAATGAAAGAACAAGGCAGATGGGAAAACACGCAGGTTTACATGAGCTTGGTGGAA
>NW_006409234.1:47185-57347 GCF_000296735.1 Chrysochloris asiatica | reverse complement strand
ATGTCAGCTTGAGGACTAAGGTGCGCCTGACCCAAGCCATGGTATTTTCAATAACCTCATGTGTATGTGAAAGCTGTGCAGTGAATAAGGAAGATTGTAGAAGAACTGATGCTTTGGAATTGTGGTGTGGGAGGAGAATACTAAAAGTGTCATGGGTTGCCAAAAGAACCAATAGATCTGTTTTGGAAGAATGGCAGCCAGAGTGCTCCTTAGAGGCCAAGATGGCTAACCTTCGTCTCTCATACTTTGGACATATTGTCAGGAGGGAACAGTCGCTGGAGAAGGATAATATGGTTGGTAAGATGGAAGGTCAGAGAAAAAGAGGAAGACCCTCAACAAGATGGATTGGCCAAGTGTCAGCATTGATGGACTGAAGTGTGGCAGCGGAAGTGAGGTTGGCCCAGGAGCAGACATTGTTTTGTTCTGCTGTGCATGGGATCGCTATGAGTTGGTTCCAAATTGATGGCACCTGACAACAACAACAACATCACCATTATGTTTGTTTTTTGGTAGAAATTTTACCTATCTTTGAGTATAGCTACAAATTTGGTTGTCAGATGCCCAAACACTTCTATTCATGCTCTCACATGAGTTGTTTCTAAGTCCTGGTCTGGCACCATAGGTTAATGCACTGGGTTCAAAGTTGGTTTGAACTGCAAGGTTCACACTTACCAGTTACTCCTCAGAAACCCTACACAGAGCTGTTGTGAGTATGAACTGATTCAACAGCACTTAACAACAACAACATAAGTTGTTATAGTACTCATCTCACACAAAATTTTCAAAACCCAAGTGGATTATTTCATAGGCAGGGCCATGGCTGCAAATGGTTTGCCATATATCCACTCTCACTCATCTATACCATAGAATTAGTTCATGGGTACAATGTTGTCTTAAGCCATGGACATGGACGTGCATTCAACCTAAGTGCAGATAATTTGTGACCCATCATAGTAAATATTGACATAAGTTTAAAAGTAGAGCTATTTATGTCAAAGTATACCTGGAACCAGAATAAAGAACACCGCTCTCACTTCCCAAAATTTCCTCATGTTATTCATATTTCTCCTAACTTCCCTCCTTTATACACTGGAGAGCTTAACCAAAGACTGGTGCCTCAAACCCATGAAATGCTACTTGGGAATGCTTTACATGGGTGCTATGAGTCAGAATCAACTCAATGAAATTTTAGAAAAACAATGTATTAGTTTACATTTTCTAGAATTTGATATAAATAGAATCATATACCATTTAAGTTTATTTTCTTTTCATTAACTACATCTGTGAAAAGAGATGGTGGAAAATTTCCATATCAACAGATAGTTCAACATGGGGTAGACTGTGAAATAAACCATCAATTGTTCTAATGTAAGTTCAGTTTGAAGCTGATGAAAATTAAAACAAGTTGATTAGAGCCAAAATATAACCTTGAACACAACCTACTTTAGAGATCATCTCAACAGATGATATGATGAATTAGAAATTAAAGACCTAAGACCAGAAGACTTGTGGTATGATATCATATACATCATACAGGAGAAAAGCAAAAGTCATAAAAAAGTTAAGAAAGAAGAAAAAGTTTAATACGGATGTTAGAAAAGAGTCTGAGTTTGCACCCCAGCGTAGAAACGGGAAAGCCAATGGAAGAACTGAGGAGGTGAAAGAGCTGAATAGAAATTTCAAAAGGCATCTTAAGAAGACAAAATCACATATTACAATAGCCTGTGCAAAGATCTGGAGTTGGAAAACAAAAAAGGAAGAACACACTCTCCATATCGCAAGCTGAGGGAACTAAATTAAAAATTCAATATTCATTTTGCAATGTTGAAGGAACCTATGGGAAAATATTGAATGATACATAAAGCATCAAAATAAAATACACAGAGCCACTGTACCAAAAAGAAATCATCAATGTTAAGCCATTTCAAGAGGTAGCATGTGATAAAGAACCATTGATACTGAAGGATGCAATCCAAGGTGATCAGAAGGCATTGGCAAAGAAGAAGGCACCAAGACTTGATGCAATGCAAACTGAAATCTCTCAACAAATTGATGTAGCACTGGAGTCACTCATTCATCTATGCCGAGACATTTGGAAGACAGCTACCTGGCCAACTGATTAAAAGATATCCATATTTGTGTTCATTCCAAAGAGAGGTGACCAAACAGAATGCAGAAATCATCAGTCAGTCAATATCATTAATATTGCATGTAATCAATTTTTTTCTGATAGTTCAAAATGGCTATAGCTGTACATGGAAAGGGAGCTGTCAGAGGTTTAGACCATAATCAGAAGAAGACATCTAAAAGAAACATCAGTGCTGACACCAGAAGGATTTTGGCTGAAATCAGAGAATACCAAAAAGATGTTTGTCTGTGCTTTATTGACTATGCAAAGACTTTTGATTGTATGGGTCATTGTAAGCTATGGACAACGTTGCAGAGAGGAATACTCTAACACAACTAATTGTGCTCATGAGGAACCTATTCAAAGACAAGGGCAATCATTTGTAAAGAACAAGGGAACACTGAGTGGTTTATAATTAGAAATGGTGTCTACTATAGTTGCGTTTTTTCACCATACTTATTCAGTTGGTATGCTGAACTATATGAAAAAAAAACATGGCATTTGATGATGGTTGTTTATGTGCCATAGAATAAGTTCCAACTCATAGTAACCCTGCATGGGGTTTCCGAGGCTGTCATTCTTTATGGGAGCAGAAAGCCTCATCTTTCTTCGGCAGAATAACTAGCAGTTTCAAACTGCTGACCTTAAGGTTAACAGCCTGTTGTGTAACTGCTACACCACCAGAGGTGCTATCAGGAGGAAGACTTATTAACAACCTATGATATGTAGATTTTACAACCTTGCTTGGGAAAAGCAAAGACTTAAAATACTTAGCGATGAAGATCAAAGTCTACATCCTTTGGTATGGGTTGCACTTCAATGTAAAGAAAACAAAGAATCCTCAACATTGGTTCAGTAAATGACAGCAAGATAGATGGAGAAAATTTAGGAGTAGTGGAAAATTTCATTTTACTTGAATGAACAATCAACACTAGTAGAACCAGCAGTCAAGGAATCAAGCCACATATTACACTAGGCAAATTTGTTGCACAAAACCTCTTAACTCCAAAGTGTTCAGCAGCAAAGATGTCTGTTTGAAGACTAAGGTGTGCCTGACCCAAACTATAGTATTTTCAATAACCTCATCTGCATGTGAAAGTTGTACAATGAATAAGGAAGACCATAAAATAATTAATGCATTTCAGTTATGTTGTCTGAGGAGAATATTAAAAGTACCATAGACTACCAAAAGTACAATACAATCACTGTTGGAGGAAGTAAAGTCAGGCAGTTCCTTAGAAGCCTGGATTGCCAGACTTCTTCTCTCATAATTCAAACATATTATAAGGAGTAACCAGTCAGAGAAAAAGAGGAAGTACCCCAGCAAAGTGGATTGGCAAAGTGGCAGCATCAATGGGCTCAAACGTGGCAACAATAGTGAGGTTGGCACAGGATTGGGCATTGTTTCTTTCTGCTGTACATAAGCTTGCTATGAGTCAGCACTAACTCGATGGCACCTAACAACAACAACAACCAGACTCTGGAAAAGGACATTATAGTTGATAAAGTGGAGAGTCTGTGGAAAAGAGGAGGAACCCACAGAGATGGATTGACACAATGTCAACAGCAATGGCATCAGTGTAACAATGGTTAGGAGTTTGGCACAGGACCAGGCAGTGTTTCAGTCTATTGTGCATAAGGTTGTTATGAGTCAGTGCCACCTTGAAGGCACCTAAAGACCACAACAATTACTTAGTGTTATCCCCATGTATTTTGTTAGGTTTTGGTTTGCTTTGATTTGAATTTTTCTTTCTCCTTACATTTAATTTTAATTCTCTTATTAGACATAGTTTAAACAACTATTTTCTATCATTGCCTGAAATGTGTATAATAAATTAGTTGAAGGGAAACGATAAAACAATTCTAAGAAATGTACAAGATTTGAAGTAAAGGCACAGGTAGACATTGATTTTGAACAAAGAAAAGACTGCAATCAATTCACTATAGATAGTTAACAAATTGCTTATATTGATGAAATGGTAGCTTTGCACTGACATTTTTTAAATGATAAAATGAATATACTTAACTTTCTGTTTGTCACTATACTTGATATAAGATATCCATATTAATAAGGGTACCGTTGGAGAATAAGTATCGAATTTTCTGTAGTTCAGATTTATTAACTCCACAACTTGCTACTCTTTATTTATCCTTATGGATTTCAAAAGCCACAGAAAATTTCTTGAATGCTGATTAATACTACGCCTAAGACTCAATATTATTCAATTGTTTAATATGTGTCTTTCAAAAACAAATTTATAAGCCTTGTAATCAAGATACAAAAAAACACAAATACATAACTACATATATAATTAATCACTATTCTTTCAACTATTGGAACCCAAATACTAAACAAACACATTGACATTGAGTAAATTCTGAATCATAGTGGCCCTATAGGAAATTCTCCATACAATTTCTGAATCTGTTAATCTGTATAGGATCAGACAGTCTTATCTTCTTCACATGAAATGGCTTCTGGTTTCTAACTGCTAACTTTGTCATTAGAAATCAAATGCCTAACCCATAGTGCCAACAGAGCTCCCTGAAGTCAAACACGTCTTTCAAAAATGAGTAATGTTGGAGTCAATGAATTGCAAGGCAATCTAAGACATGCTAGAAGTAATGTATCCAATGTTCACCAATGGCAGAAGATAAGGGCAATTTTATGCTGCATGAATATATGTCAGGATTTGGAAGTTGACATATATCCTATTAAATTAACCTGTTACTGTTTCATTGATTATGACAGTTGGAATGAGACTCCTATGAGACACACAGGGGTCATTATAAATGATGAAATAGCAGATAGGATGAGCTTTATGTTTGCATTAATTCCTTTTATTTCCAGTCTTGGAGGAATGATGCATAGGGGAACAGGTTTCTACTGTAGGATCACAGCAACAAACTGCTTTCATTTGAGAATGTACATCTTTAAAATAAACACATTTATTTTCCAGGGAGAGACATTTTATCATGTTTGCTCATCACAAATGCAGCCCTGAGAAATAGCATAGGTAATGACATACCTGGAAGATATGGAGACACATAGAGATACATGAAATTTTATACCACCCAACAACAAATTGTTCAGTGCACTATATTTTGCCAATGAATTATTCTTTTTCATCTCTTAAGGAGTTTTCTTCCATGACCAGTTGAAGGGGGAAGAAAAAATATGAGTATGTTCCATACATGACTTGTATAACCCTTAGGGTTAAAAAAAAAAAAAAGAAAGAAAGAAAGAAAAGAAAAAATGACTGTATTGTAAAATAATTTAACTATTTGTAGCCTTAAAAGGCAGAAATGAGGAAAAATCTGACTAACATCATTTGTCTAAACTAGTCCATGGAAATGTACACATTATGTGTAAAAGAAATTAACCTGAGATAACCACGAAGCACAAAGTCAGCAGTTGAAATCCACCAGCTGGTTCTTGGAAACCTTATACAGAGTTGCTATGAATTGGGACTGACTCAATGGTACTTAACAACAAAAACAATACATGACAAGTGGTAAATAACTTGACTAGTTGGTTATTGACCTGAAAAGAGAGAGAAAAAAAAAAGGAAGTTTGATGAAGCATGTGTGCTGGGGACAGCATACGCAGACCCTGGGTTGATCAGAGGCAGCTCCATTTAACCACCTCTGAATGTAATCAGTTTAACCCAGATGCTCTTCTTCCTCCTGAAAGTATATAGGAATATTAAGAACAATGTAGAATTTTAGGTATAGATAAATGAAGCCCGGTGCCTGAGATCTTGCTCACAAACAAAAGTTTGCAAAGTGTACAGAGACAGCTTGGCTCCTTTCAGGAACCTTGCTTTATGTTATGTATCCTTAAGAAACCACACGCTGCTACTCTAGATCATTTAAGCCTAAAAGTTAATATATAACAGCTTGATTGAACCTTTTTTTCTGTAAAAATAAAAATATTGGATTGTTAAGAAAACCTATGAAAATATCTTAAAAGTTGTTCCTGTGAATCATTATGTCCTGTTTTGAATGATTCATCACATTTCAGTTCTGTATCCTGCCTTAATCACATCCTCCCTTTGTGACATCCTCCCTGAGTGAATTACATCCTTCCTTTGTAACAAATTCCTCCCTAAAAAGGAGAATAAAAGGCTGAGGTAGAGTAAGTTCTGCAGACAATGCTGTGCAATGCTAGGCAAAATGTTTGCAGATGTGTCTACCTGCCAGCTTGCATCATAGCTGTGTGTCTGTCTTTTTTGTATATATTTCATCTCTCTCTTTCTCTATCACTTTTGCCGCCAGATCTCCCTTCTTCATGACACCCACACTTCCTTGTTGAGGCAGGACCCTGACAGAGGACCTCCACACATGTGGATGGACATATAGAAGGATGAACAAAGTATGATCTTTGTATCAAATGTTAACATCCACCATACAGCATCTAATACAGATAAACACCTAATTAGACATAATGTTTTGAAAACTGATGTTAAGTGGCCTTGTCATAAGTCTCCACAGGGCTGGCACAAAGTGCTCATAAATGGGGTAGTTATGATGTTAATTGTTATTAGGTTCCATTGAATCAGCTCCAACTCATAGCAACCCCATGCACAATAGAATTAAACACTGCTCAGTACTTTACCATCCTCACAACTGTTATATTAGAACCCATTGTTGCAGCCACTATGTCAGTTCACCTCCTTGGAGGTCTTCTTCCTTTTTGCTGATAATCTATTTATCCAGTATGATATCTCTCCCTGGGACTTATCTCTCCCAAAAACATATACAAAGTAAAAAGAGATGAAATTTCACTATCCTTGATTCTAAGGAGCATTGTGGTTGTAAGTCTTCAAATGCATAATTGTTTATTCTTTTAGTAGTCCATGGTACTTTCAAAAATTTTCTCTAACACCCAAATTCAAAGGCATCAATTCTCCTTTGGTCTCCCATATTCATTGTCCTGGTGTGGAACTATAGGATAAAGTACTGGACCAGAAGATTGGTTTGAAGGACAAGGTTGGCAATTCAAATCCACCAGCTGCTACTCAGAAACCCTATACATGGTCTCTATTAGTCTAAATCAACTAGATGGCTCTTATCAGCATTCATTGTCCAGCTTTCACATGCATATGAGGCAATTGAATATGTCACAGCTTGGATCAGATGCACCTTAGTTCTCAAAATGACTTACTTGCTCTTTAATAAATTAATGAGCTTTTGTTGTTGTCCTTGTTTTGCAGAAGCAGATTTACTAAATGTAATACATTATTTGATTTCTTGACTTCTGCTTACACAAACATTAATTGTGGATTCAAGTAAAAGAAATCCAAGACAACATCCTAATTCTTCTCCACTTAACACAATATAATTATATAATGTATTGGTTGAGTTGTGAGGATTTGTGTTATCTTTGCATCATGCTGTAATCCATACTGAATGTTATATTCTTTGATCTCCACTATCAAATCCTTCAAGCCATATTTTCTTTCACAAGCTTAATTGTGTTAAATGTGTATTGCAAGTTGCTTATGAAAAGATGTTTACTTGTTATTGACTATACAAAGGCATTTGACTTTGTGGATCACAGAAAGCTATGAGTAGCATAGCAAAGAATTTGAATTCTAGAAACTTAAATGTCCTAATGCAGAACCTGTGCATAGACAAAGAACCAGTCATTCTGACAGAAAAAAGAGATAGTGCATCATTTAAAAATCAGGAAAGACGTATGTCAGTGTTATTTGTATCATTTCACCATACTTTTTTCAATCTATGTGTTAAATAAATAATACCAAATGCTGGACTATAGGAAGAATGTGAAATAACAATTGTAGTATGATTGTTGTTGTTGTTGTTGTTGTGAAGTGCCGTCGAGTCTATTCCGACCCATTGCAACCTTGTATAGGGTTTCTGAAGAGCAGCTGGTGAGCTTGAACTGCCAACCTGGCAGTTCAAACGGTTTTGCAGTCTGGCACATTAACCCACAGCGCCACACCAGGACTCCATGGTGGTTTGAACAGAGAATAATTACTAATCCTGGAGCCTATACTCTCAATCATATGTAATCTACATACTGGAACTACACAGTGTCTTAGAATTTATTATCAGGGACAGGTGCTGTGCCCTCAAAATGAAACCATATTGACTTGGAGACAGAGAGGGGCAGTGTGTGGACGACCGGGGCGCAGACTTGCGAGGTATACCCTTTGTTTGATCGATGATGCATGGAAGGGATTGTAACCATGGCAAGGAAATGATATACAACAGGATTAATGTGACGCTGATGTCCTCCCATGTAAACTATCACATAATTCACAATAAAGCATTAAAAATAAAAATGAAACCATATTTCAAGCAGACCCTTGATACATTTGGTGACTATTTTTCTATTTTTTTTTTTTTCTTATATGGAAGGATTGATCATTTATCTTGATTAAAAATATGCATATTCAGAATAGATCTTTATGTCTACAAGATTCAGCTAACACAACATTCAAAAGATATACACATGTTTGATTCATTGGCATGGAATTCCAAATAGCATAACAACTAACCAAAGAATGTAATTATAGCAAGGGTTGTTATAGGTTGCATATAACCATGGGATCAACTAGTTGTATCATAACCCACACCAACCATATGGTTTAAATGTGTGAACCTGATAAAAAGATGACCTTTGCATGATGCACCTTATAGAGCAGTTTGTAAAAAGCATACAAAATTTTTGAGTCATCTTTCTCAAAGAAGTATTGTATTTATTGTTGTTATTGCTAAGTACCATTGAGTTCATTCTAATTCATAAAGACTCTTTCTAGGATTTCCAAGAAGTGCCTGGTGAGTTTGAATCACCAATATGGCAATTAGAAGTCCAGTTCTTATTCTGCAGTGCCACACCAGTACTCCAGAATGCATTACATGCCATAAATAAATTACCCTTATTTGGAGCTGTGTCACAAATAAGTAAATTGATTGAAACTAGGAAACATGTAGTTAAAGTAAGAGTGCTCGAGTTTTTCACACTCTCAATGACCTATTAGAGAGAATGTTCTTTATTTCCCCACAGCTATCAGCTCTACAAATTTAGTGTTTCTGGTTATTAGAAGGACAACACTTCCAACAAGGCCATATAGTAGGAATCCTATTGGATTTTGGTTAGTTAGTTATTCTGACTCCCTCTTATCAATAATAAGTTGACAGAAAGAATAGCATTATTTTACACCCATAGTTACATCTGATTTTCAGGAAGTGATTGGACTGCTATTTTATGATGGGTTTGGGAAACTATACATTTAGTACACAAATGCTCCATTGGGCCTCCTTTTAAAAGTTTAACAAATTTAAATGTTAAAAAATAATAGATAAATCCAGAGCCTTGAATGAAAAAGGTCATAGTAATCATGAGTTTAATTAATATCCATTAAATAGGCTACCTACACCCATAGAGGAGTCCTGGTATGGCACTCTGGGTTAATGCACCAGACTGCAAAGCTGTCTGAACTGCAAGGTCAGTGGTTCAAGCTCACCAGCTGCTCCTCAGAAATCCTATACAGGGTCACTATGGGTCACAGATGACTCAATGGTACTTAGTAACAACAATTACCATAGAAATGGGTGACAGATGAATGGTGAAAGATAAAGATAACCATGCAGATATGCAATGGAAAGTAAATGTTGGGATCAACACCTTTGAGATTATGAAGAAAGTATAATTGGAATGAGGAAGTGTTGAACTGTGATGCAACATTCCTGTCTCATTCACAGTTATCCCCT
The DNA here is from genome assembly GCF_000296735.1 of Chrysochloris asiatica. Classification (NCBI taxonomy): domain Eukaryota; kingdom Metazoa; phylum Chordata; class Mammalia; order Afrosoricida; family Chrysochloridae; genus Chrysochloris; species Chrysochloris asiatica. Next base: position 47,476 of record NW_006409234.1, on the reverse strand, counting down.
TGAGTCAGGAAATCAGAAACTTTCCACCGTATATGGTCTAAAATCTCCATTTTAGAATGCAAAAATTATCTGGAACAGTGAATATATTGAATGAAAAGCAATTATTATAAGGTTCTCAGCTTAAAACACTCAGAAAACATTACTAACAAGAGCTAGAGGATTGAGCAACACAGTACTAAAAAGTATCTTAGATGTTGTTGTTGTCAGGTGCCGTCAAGTCAGAACCGGCTCACAGCGACCCCATGCACAGCAGAACGAAACAATGTCCGATCCTGGGCCAACCTCACCACC
>NW_006409234.1:45793-47085 GCF_000296735.1 Chrysochloris asiatica | reverse complement strand
CCCGCAAAACAGCTGGTATTTTCCAACTGCTGACCATGAGATTAGCAGCCCAGTTCATAACTACTACACTAGTAGTTCTAGGAGCTCTGGTAGCTAATCAGGCTGCAAACCGCAAGGTAAGCAGTTCGAAACTACCAACTGTTCCGCTGTGTCATTGTACAGCCTGGCTGTGGCCCCGCCGTCTGATCTCATCCCAGGCCTAGGGCCTCACAGGCAGCATCCCGATGGATTCAGAAATCACCACACATTCCATCCACTGTCAGATTTCTCCACTGGTGGGGATGGGAAACTGATGCCCCCCACCTTATATTAGAACCAAAAGTTTGGAACTGCTCCAGGAAAAGCACCTTCTCTGTTTTTTTTCACACCTCCACAGAGGAGATTTCCCTACCTGTCTCTCAATGCTATTATTCTTGACACTCTTGTGATCACTTCACTTTAATGGTTTAATGGCTTAATGGTTCTAGAAGGTAAAAAAAAGAAAATTATGGTTGAGAAAAATACTAGAGGACTCTTAAGTTAAATATCCTCAAAAAAATTTATGAATTTTTTTGAAGTAAAATTGATATATGTATAGTTAAATTATGATTGATATATATGTATGAGGTTCAATAATATATGCATCTGCACTATGGCTATATAATTTATTTAATTCAACTATTTTTTTAATACCACAATTTACATATTTTTATTTTCTCCCTATGTCCTAGATTTATGTGCTATGTTAAAATTTTTTCTATTCTCGTTTCCATTTTAAAACATACTTTCAATAATCCTTCATATCAGTATATACTCATAGCAGTTGATTCATTCCTCAATTATTGGCACATAACTTAAAAGTACAATTTTTTAAAAAAAAGGTACATAAACAGTATGGGTTTTTGTTGTTGTTGTTTTTCTTTTTATTGTTATTACATGTTTTTGAATCAGTTCCTACTAAGTGACCCTATGCAAAACAGAATGAAAAACTGTCTGGTCCTTCAGAATCATCAAAATTGTTATGCACATTGCGGCTGTCACTGTATAAATCCATCTCATTGGGAGTCTTACTTTTTTTTGGAGTCCTGGTGTGGCACTGTGGGTTAATGTGCGAGACTGTAAAGTCATTTGAATCTCAAGGTCAGTGGTTCAAGCTCACAATTTGCTCCTCAGAAACCCTATACAACATCACTATGGGTCGGAATTGACTCCACTGCACTTAACAACAACAACAACAAATCACATTTATTAAGCATGATGTCCTTATCCAGGGACAGGTCACTTCTCATATTGTGTCCAAAGTATGAGAGATG
>NW_006409234.1:40918-41732 GCF_000296735.1 Chrysochloris asiatica | reverse complement strand
TGAGTTTGTAGTTCTGATTGTACTTTTCCAACACAGATTAATTTGTTTTTCAGGCAGTCCATGTTATTTTTAATATTCTCCTTCAACACTGTAACTTAAATGCATTCTATTTGTCTACAGTCTTCTTTATTTGCTGGCCAATATTTGCATGCATCTGAAGATATTGAAAATATGATAGCTTGGACAGGTATACTAAAACTGTGTCTATACTCTCTAACAATTTAAAGAGGTCTTCTGAAGCAGATTTGCATAAGGCAAAATGTTGCTTGATTTCATGACTGCTGCTTGCATTTCTGTTGACAGTGGATTCCCAAAAAAATGAAGTCTTCAACAACTTCAATCTTTTCTCCATTTATGATGCTGTTTGTTACAGTTGGCCCAGTGGGAAGGATTTTCTTTCTTTCTTTCTTTCTTTTTTTTTTTCGTACATTGAGATGCTGTGGTCTTTGATTTTCATCAGTAATTAATTTAAGAGCTCTTTGCTTTCATCAGGCATGGTTATATCATATGTTTATCACAGATTGTTAATGAGTCTACTCCAATCGTGGTGTCAAATTCTTCTTCGTAGCATTTGCATAGTAAATAAAACACAGATAACCATCCTTCTGGCATTCTCTGTTTTCAGCAAAGTTCCATTTTATATCAGCAATTCTATCTGTTATTCCACATCTTTACCTGAATCTGCTTGAACATTGGGCAATTCACTGCCAATGTACTGCTGAAGTCACTTTTGAATTATCTTGAGCAAAATTTTACTTGCATTTCATATTAATGATATTGTCCAATGGTTTCCACATTCTATTGGGTCATCTCT
>NW_006409234.1:19035-20231 GCF_000296735.1 Chrysochloris asiatica | reverse complement strand
TTTCTTGTCTTCTTAGTGACCTTTTGATTTCTTGCTGACTGACATTCTTGATGTCATCGCACATCTCTTCTGTTCTTTGGTCATTAGTGTCTAATGCACCAGTTGTTTTGATTTTCTTCAGCTTCAGCCTGAACTTGCATATGAACAGTTAATAGATTTTTTTCCCATAGTCTTCCTCTGTCCTTGTTTTAACTGATGATATGGAGCTTTTCTATTCACTTTTCCCATAGATGTAGGCAGTTTTTTTCTGTATATTGATTACACCTCAACATAATATAAAACATGCTCATTCCTGGAACAACAAATAAAATCATGATAAACAGATAATATATTGAAGTTGCCAAGTATTTCATTTAACTTGAGTCCTCAATCAACACCCTTGGAAGCAATAGTCAAGAAATCAAACAATGTTTTGTATTTGGCAAATCTACTGCAAAAGACCTCTTTAAAATGTTGAATGCAAAGATACTACTTTGAGGATTAAAGTACATCTTAACCAAGCCATGGCATATTTTATCACCTTTTATGCACTTTAAAGTTAGACAATTAATAAAGAAGACTGAATAAGAATTAATGCATTTCAATTATTGTTTTCATGAAGAATATTGACTATATTATGAACTACCAAAGCAAACATATCTATCTTGTAAGAATTATAGTGAGAAAGCGCTTTGGAGGATGATGAGACTTTATCTAAAAGTGTTGAACATTATCAGGAAGGACCTGAAGAAGAATATCATGGTTGAGAAAACAGAGGATGAGTAAAACAGTGAAAGATGCAGAAGGAGATGGACTGATGCAGTGACTGGAGTAGTGGTTGTTACAATGAATTTACTTGATATGGCTTTTCTCTTCAAAGTGGTCTTCACTCCTACCAAAACATTGGTTAGCGGCATGTAAAGAGGGTGCTAGAACTGGTTAGTTTTGTCATCCCACTTAAAGGAGTCATCTCAGAAGCAAGAACAGAAGATCCAAGGACCATCAAGAAAGAATAGCTATGAGCATAGCAGGAGATCCTTATCCAGAAAAGTGTCAGCAGTAGAAGCTGGCAGGGTAGAAACAGAGCAGCTCTAGGGTTCCTTGTCCATTGGTGGAGTAAAACTAAATACTCCAAGCAGTAGGCTAACTTGCAGAATGTACCTTTTGGACACTTACAGACTGGCTAAAGGAGGCTTGTAACACTTGCTCAAGCAGTG
>NW_006409234.1:15747-16878 GCF_000296735.1 Chrysochloris asiatica | reverse complement strand
GTTAATATGCTCCCTTTGGATTTCAGTCTTAGAAAGGAGTTTACTCTGATGGGCTGATTTTCTTACCTTTACAGTTCAAGACAACCAACTTATCTGATACTGTCACAGTCAAAGAGTCTGGGTTTTTCTTGCCCCAATTTCCCTACCTCCTCCCCCTTGCTGGTATTTCTTTCAAGAAGTATCTTCTGTTCCTCAAACTGTTCTTCATTTGTCTGCATGTCTTTTCAGTTGAGAATATGCCCCTTTGGAAGGTTCTGGGTGGGACACAGGATTCCAGCTAAGGCCCTATACTTCACAAAGGCTTAACAAGAAGTACTATTACATTCTAGTAAGCTTTTAGATAATATAATCAGTTATCAGCTGATGACAGGTTTAGCTTTCTGTTTTCACATTTCTCAATATTCTTTCTTTCTCATTTAAATATCTATATTACAATAGTAGCCAGGAGAAATGAATATCCACAAAACAGTCAAGCACCTTAACATTATTTCCCCTCCCTTACCCATTCAGATGATGTCTCTTATCTATAGCACAGAGCCCTGTTATTTCAAGGCTGTGCATACATCACAATCTGCCCTATTCCATTTTGCCCATGCATACCTCCCTAAGTTCTTCCATATCATCCCTATCCATCTATAACCTCCCCTTTCTTGTACATTGCCCTCTCCCTCCTTTTTATTGCCCACCCCATCACCTGAGCTATCATGAACCTATCCCCTAACCTGTGAGTTACTGTCTCCTCCCTCCTCCCTTGGTAACCCTCAAAAAGTTATTTCTTTAATGTAGAAATCTATCCTTAAGCTTATATAATAATGGTCTTAAACAGTATTGTCCTTTTGTGTCTGACTAATTTCACTCAAAATTATGTCCTCAAGGTTAATTCATGTTATGAGGTGTTTTTCAGCTTCATTGTCATTTTTCAAGGTAGCATAGTATTCCATAGTGTGTATGTACAAAAGTTTGCTTGTCCGTTTTTTGTTTATGGGCACTAAGGTTGTCTCCATCTTTTTTCTATTGTGAACAGTACAGTGATGAATATTTGTGTGCCTGTATTTATTCACGTTCTGGAACATATCTTGTGGATATATATCAAGTAGAGGAATTTCTGGATCATAAGTTCTGATGTAGCAC
>NW_006409234.1:8475-9642 GCF_000296735.1 Chrysochloris asiatica | reverse complement strand
CATGAGTAGATAAATGCACATCAACGTTCATAGCAGCACTATTTAAAATACCAAAAAAATGGAGACAGCCACAGTACCCATCAACTGAAGAATGGATAAACAAACTGTGGTACATACACACAATGGAATATTATGCTACCTTGAAGAATAACAAGGAGGCAGCAAGCCACTGTATAACATGGATGAACCTTGAGGACTTTATATTGAGTGAAATTAATCAGTCACAAAAGAAGAAATACTGTATAGGACCACTAATATAAAAGACTAAGGAAAACAACCCATACTAAAGAGGACTGGATACTTTACTGGTTGCTGGGATGTGGGGGTAGTGTGAGGGGAGGGAGGGGAAGGTGGAACACACGGCACGGAATAGACACAGAATAGTTTGGGTTCTGGGGAGGAAGACAATATAAAAGAAGGAGGAGGGGAATGGAAGAACAAAATTGATGGGAGAACAATTACGCAGCTTTACATGCGCTAAGTGGGACAGAGGTAAATAATAATGTATACACAACCTTGGAACAACAGGGCTCTGGGATACAGAGATTGAGACATGGTTGGAATGGGCAAAAGGGGGAAATTTATATTAAGATGCTTGGCTGTAGTTTGAATCTTGTTTTTCCTTGGATTATATTATAAAATAGACACTGAACCCGGGTGAAGACTTGGTTGGTCAGCAATGTGACAGTATCTGGGGACTCTTAGGCCAAGAGTCAGTGAGATAGCTACAAAGAACTAGAGTGGAGAGTGAAGTGTCCAGCTGATTAGAAGAGAGGGCATATGCATAAGGAAACCCACACTTGCAGATAATACCCACTTGACCTGGTTTCAATGACTGGATGATCAGAGCTCAACTAGGAGAAGAAAGAAGAGGGAAAAAAGAGTAATCTGATGCAATTAGATGAACTTGACCTACACCTATGGATGCAGTAGCCCAAAAGAGGGAACAAGTCTTTACAGCAGGGATCATTCCCACCCTCTCCATACGCAGGGTAGACAGTGATAGGCAATTTGGACATTGGCTACCGAAAATGGGGGCTACAAAGACAAGAAGTGACTGTCTTGAATACTTTCAAGAGGGAACCTAGATTCAGAGGGTGTGGAGGAGGGTAGAATCTCTACTGAGTAGTATCCAATCTGTGTAGGCAGGTCTGATGAAATGAAATG
>NW_006409234.1:4836-7524 GCF_000296735.1 Chrysochloris asiatica | reverse complement strand
ACAATATGTTGTATTTGTATTAATAAATGAATGTAATATGGTATATTCTTAAACATACTCTAATTGCCTCCTGGTGTGTGTGATCAGTAGAGTTTCTCTATTCACTGCTCTTAAGTTCACTTCAGAGTGTTTTTATCAGGTGTTTTTGTAGATGATGTTCTGGTGTATCAAAACTTGTGTTGGGTCTTGTTCTATAAGTGGGATTTTACAGAGTGCAAGTTTAGCTGCAGTTGCTATTTCTTGTCAGATGAGGTTCACAGAGAAAGCTTTCCCACAAGATAGAAAAACAGTAAAACTTGAAGAAAAACATAGCAAAGATAAAAAGAAAATTCATGGGAAAATATGAATAATTCTTCAGGATCACTTAATGGACTCTTGAGTTCAAATCCAAATGAGAATTTCCACAATGTGCCTATGTGATCTGGCGAAGGTCTTCTTTTATCTCCTCCATTCAAGTCCATTTACCTGTATTTCCTTTTGTGAACCTGCCCAGGATTGTCCAGATCCTTCTTGAAAAAGACTCCTGGATCAATTCCTTTCTTCTGTCTCTACCTTTACCCAGTGAAAAATCCTTCCTCCATGCAGTGCATAACATTACCAATCATTTTGTGCATTTTGAAACCTCATGTGCAATGTTTGATCTTCCCTGGTGAAGATGTGTACTCATGCAAGTTTGTGTACTCATGCAAGTTTCCTCTCTCGTCACCAGAGCTGAGATGAGTAGACAGCACAAGAAAAAAAACACTCCCACGTTTGCTTCTGCATATCCCTGCCAGATTTCTGCATTGGGAGCATTCTCTTGTTCCTTTCTGTTTTATACTCTCATTCACAATGGCTGCTGTGCAATACACTGGACACCTCAGGTTAGAAGTCACTCCCTTTCTTACTCCTGTTCCTAATCTTACTGTTGGTAAGCACTCAAACCACTTATTTATCAACTTACCTGAAGTTCAGAGTTCCTGGATGGTTTTCTGAATCTTTTCCACCCTGTTTCCGTGCTTTTGCTGACAGATCTGCATGGCCTTTTTGTCTAATCTGCCTTCCTTTATATAGCATTGTGAGGAAGAAATAATTAAATTGAAAACATTGATGGTATGTTGTTGTTGTTAAGTGTTATTTAGTAGATTCCAACCCATAGCGACCCTGTGTAGGGTTTCCAAGGAAATGGCATGTTAGGCTTATAAAATATTTGTATATGTTTAATTGATTGCATTCAGAATGTATTTCATTTGAATACATACATGCATTTTACTCAGCACATACATTATACTTATTAATAAAAATATATTGGATTAGAAGTCCTTTTTGTGAGAAGTAATTTTATATTATAGAATTTCAACAAACATAAAGCTATCATGTCAAAGAGTAAAATTATGAAAAATGTGCCTTAAATTTTTATTTAATAGTTAGACTTAAAATACCTCTGGCTGTGGATCATAAAAAAATGTGTTGTTCTTATTGTTTTCCATTGAATGTTAATAAATGTAGTTTATATTGGAAATCATGGCTGCCAGTGCACCCAGCAAACACACACTTTTCTTGTGAGCCTTTAAATCTTATAAACCTATAGTTCAGAAAGAATGATCCATAACATTTATTGACACACCTAATTGTTAAATGGATGTTGTTGTTAAGTGCTCTCGAGTTGATTCTGAACCATAGCAACCCTGGATAGTGTTTTCAAGTAGCAGTTCCTGAGCTTTAAATGTCGACCTTGCAGTTCAAATGGATTTGCAGTCTGGCATATTAACCTACAGTGCCACACCAGGCCTCATAAATGTACCTAGTTATTGTTGTTGTTAACTGCCATCAAGTCGGTTCTGACCCATAGCAACCTTGTATAGGGTTTCCGAGGAGCAGCTGGTGAGCCTAAACCATCAACTTTAGGTGTATCATGTATATTTTATATTTATTTTTTTAATTCTGTAGGAAGACTATAGTTACTATAGTTAGTATCAGATTATAAGCTGAATATGCATAGTATCTATTTTTAATTGAATATGCATAATACGACAAAATTCTATTTTTCTCTACCAACTCTAACTTTGGGCAAAAGGAGATAAAAAATATACTCATACTGTGCAAATATCATTTTAGCAATTTCTCTGAAGTCAGGGGGAATGAATCTGCCGAATGAAAAAATGTGAGCCACAGCTGCTACTTCAAAAATGATCTATTTAATAGAACATATCTGTTTAATCTTTCATTATGGATCATGACACAAAAAGCATCTTGACATGAACTGAACTTGACATTTGCCAAATTAATTTCTCATTTTCTCTCCAGAAACAAGAAATCTTGTTAATTTACAGCATATCCACAGCATACACCAACACTTATGTAATTATATAGCATATGGCAAATGCTACAATAGTCTATGGGACATTGTATTCAAAATGATTACAAATTCAAATAGGACTCAATTCTAGCTAAATGTCTAAGTATGAATACAGTCAAATTGTTGGTATTGTATTTATTTGGTTATTTTTTAGTTTCTTAATTTCTTGAATGTGGAAATGATTAATTTAATCAAAGAACAATGTTTACTTTTTCTTTTTTTCATTTTCATGCTAAATGAAACCAAAAACTTAAAACAATGAAAATACATAAATCCAATTATTTAAATATTGTGGCAAATTTTTATCTGTCCTGTTTAAAGCATGCTAGCATGTTTCTTGTTTAAGATCC
>NW_006409234.1:3795-4414 GCF_000296735.1 Chrysochloris asiatica | reverse complement strand
GATTAACATTTTCACAATTGTATGTCTTCCTATACAGGAGCATGGTACATTCTTCCACTTTTGTAACTCTTTTGGTTTTTGCAGAAGTGTTTTGTAGTTTTCATTGTGTAGGTCCTTTGTTTCTCTGGTTACTTTTATTCCTAGATATTTCATCCTCTGGCAACTATTGTAAATGGTATCTTTTGCCTAATGTCATTTTCAGCAATGTCGTTGTTGATATGGAGGAATCCAACTGATTTTTGTATGTTGATCTTATACTCTGCCACTTGGCTGAATCTTCCAATGTGGTCTAGTGTTTTTTTGTTTTTGTTTTTTAATTGAGACTTTGGGGTTTTCTATATAGGATCTTATCATCTGCAAACAGAGAGAGTTTTATTTCCTCATTGCCAATTTGGATGCCTTTAATTTCCCTTTCATGCTATATAGCTCTGGCTAAGACTTCCAGCACAATATTGAAAAGGAGTAGTGACAAAGGGCATCCTTCTCTGGTTCCTGTTCACAGAGGGAAGGTTTTCAGTTTCTCTCTATTGAGAATAATGTAGGCTGTTGGTTTTGTATATATGCTCTTTATTATGTTGAGGAATTTCCCTTCAATTCCTAATTTGTTGAGTGTTTTCAC
>NW_006409234.1:2039-3281 GCF_000296735.1 Chrysochloris asiatica | reverse complement strand
ATCATAATCAAACTCTACAAAATCAAAGATAAGGAGACAATCCTGAAAGCAGCTAGGGAAAACAAAAGTGTTACTTACAAAAGCAAGCAAGTAAGATTAAGCTTTGATCTCTCAACAGAAACCATGCAAGCAAGAATGCAATAGGGAGACATATATAAAACCCTGAAAGAAAGAAAAAAAAAAAAAAACTGCCAAACACGAATCCTCTATCCAACAAAGCTATCAATCAAATACGAAGGTGTAATCAGAAAATTCCATGCTAAACAAAAACTAAGGAATTTTCCAAAGCCAATGCTGTATTGCAAAACATCCTAAAGGGATTTCTGTGGACGGAAAACCAACAAGAACAGACAACAACCAGATATCGACATATGTGGCAGTAACTCCCATAATTAACTTGAGAGACGGAAGAGTCAAGAACAGAACAAAACTATAAGAACAAACTCAGAGAATCTTGGAGGTCAGTATATGATCAAAACAATTGCAATATAAAAGAAGGTAAACACACAGGAACAGAGATCCAGATGGTGAGAAGATTCAGGTGGATTACAGGATAAAATAGATTGCACTATGTGGAGAGAAAAGTTAATGGATTATAAGGCAACCTTAAAGAATATTAACACTTCAGAACATAACAAGAAAATGAAAATTCAAGAAAAACGTGGAAATATTAAAACTATGAGGAAACTCACAAGAGGGGAACACAAAAAGCATGAACTCAACAAAGAAAGACACATGGAACAAAGAAAACATCAACACCACAAAAAAACAAACTTGATCCATGGCAGCAATTGATCCATACCTATTGATAATTACACAGAATGCAAATGGATTAAATGTACCTGTTAAGAGATGGAGAGTGTCAGAATGGATAAGAAAACAAGATCCTTCAATATGCTGTCTGCAAGAGACACATCTCACATACAGACAAAACCAGATTAAAAGTCCAAGGATGGAACTAAATATACCAAGCTAATGAACAGGAGTGGATGTACTAATTTTTGATAAAATAAACTTTAAGGCAAAAACCAGCATAATAGATAAACATGGACATTATCTCATGATTAAAGGGACAATTGAACAAGATGACATAAACATAATAAATACCTATGCTATCAATGAAAGAACTCAAAACATATAAAACAAACTCTAATAGATTTGAAGAAAGAATGAGATAAATCTATAATAAAAGTTGGTGATTTCAATACACCACTTTCAGAAATGGATAGAACAACCAGAAAG
>NW_006409234.1:0-584 GCF_000296735.1 Chrysochloris asiatica | reverse complement strand
AAAAAGCTACTAGACCTCATAGGAAGATTCAGCAAAGTGACAGGATATAAGGTCAACATACAAAAATTAGTTGGATTTCTCTACACCAAAAATGACAGCATTGAAAAAACATTAGGAAAACAATACCATTTACAATAGTGGCCCAAAGGATGAAATATCTAGGAATAAATGTAACCAGAAAAACAAAGGAAATATATAAAGAAAACGACAAAACACTATTACAAGAAACCAAAAGAGACTTACAAAAATCGAAGAATGTACCACGCTACTGGATGGAAAGAGTTAACATTGTGAAAATGTGAATACTGCCCAAAGTAATTTACACATATAATGCAATCCCAATCCTGATTCCAACAACATTCTTCAAAGAGATGGAAAAAAACAGCTACAAAATTTATATGAAAAGGAAAGACACCTAGGATAAGCAAAGCACTGCTTAAGAAGAAGAATAAGGTTGGAAATCTCTCACTCCCCGACTTCAAAATTTACTACATGACTATAGTGGTAAAAACAGGTTGGTACTGGTAACAATTATAGATACATAGATCAATGGAACAGAATTGAGATTCCAGAAATTAACCCAT
>NW_006409233.1:144024-146027 GCF_000296735.1 Chrysochloris asiatica | reverse complement strand
TGAAATGGAGAATACAGAAAGATATTTATTTGTGTTTTATTAACTACACAGTGGCATTTATGCATGTGGATCCTAACAAACTATGGGAAACATTGCAAAGAATGGGATTTACAGGACACTTTATTGTATTCATGAGGGAACTGTAATATAGACCAAGAAACAGTTATTAGCACAGAACCAGGGGATACAGAAGAGCTTATAAACACAGGAGATGTGCACCAGGGTAACATCCTTTCACCATATTTATTCATTTTATATGCTAAACAGATATCTGAGAAGCTTTATTATATGGTATCAAGATTGGGGAAGATTCATTAATGACCTGCAATATGCAATAAGCAAGGCTCCAAATGACACAGCTTGCTTTTCTGATAACAGAGAGGACTTGAAATATTTACTGATAAAGCTAAAAGACTATAGCCATCAGTGTAGATTGAACCTCAATGTAAAGAAAACAAAAGTTCTCATTTTGTATCAATAAATGACGTCATGATTTTGGAAAAAACATCTAAGTTGTCATACACTTCATTTTATTTTGAGTAACTAACAGTGCTCATGGAGCAGCAGTCAAGAAATCAAAAGCCATGCTGCATTAGGCAATTCTTTCAAGTGTTGAAGACCAAAGAAGTCTGAAATTAATCAATTATGTAATCAAGAAGTATTGATAATTACTTCTGATTGGAATGTGATGGTCAGATACAAAGAGGAAGGATCAATATTTGGAAAACATGCCCTTAGAGAGAGAAATGATGCAGAAAATTGCATGGTAGAATTTTTCAAGTCAATAACTTAGTCATTGACAATATCTTTTTTAAACAACATAAAGAAAACTAAACATATTAGTCTCACTAGTTAAAATACACAGGAATCAAATTGTATACATTTGTGGGAATTCTCCATATCATCAGCCAAAACAAGGTCAGAGGCCGACTGTGGAACAGACAATCAAGTTCAGGATGAAAGTTAAGAAAATCAAAAGGGTTCCATGAGAGTAAAAAAATAATAATAATAACCATGAATATATCCCACCCGAATTTAGAGACCACTTCAAGAATAGATTTGTTGTCTTTGGCTCTAAAGACCAAATACGTACAGAGCTGTGAGATTACATCAACATCATCATACAGGAAGAAAACAAAGGATCATCAAAAACACAGGAAAGAATTGTATAGAAAAAACGGATGTCACAAAATACTTAAATTTGCTTTCTCATGTAGTAATCCTAAAGTGAATGGAAGAATTAAGGAAGTCACACAACTGGACAGAAACTTTTGAAGGGCAGCTCTAGAAGAAGAGGTCAGGTATTATACAGAAATTTACAAACACGTGAAGTTAGAAAACCAAATATATGAATTTAGAAAGACCTGAAGAAAACAAAAGTAAGACTCGATTTAAAATATTGAAGAGTTTTTTTTGGGGCAAAATGTTGAATGATGCAAAAGCCATCAAAAGAAAATAGCAGGGACACAGAGTCATTGTACAAAAAGAAAAGGCTAGTGTTCAACCATTTCAAGAGTTACCATATGATGAAGCACTGATGGTAGAGAAAGAAGATGTTAATGCTGTATTAAAGCATGGGTGAAAAGGGAGGCTCCAGGAACTGACAGAATGCCAATTGGAATCTTTCAAAAAAACAAACAAACAAACAAACAAATGATGTTCTACTGAGTGAACACAGTCTCCTATGCTAAGAAATTTGAAAGACAGTTACCTGCCAACCAATTGAACAATATCAATATTTAAGCCCATCCCAAATAGTGGTAATCCAAATTTATGCATACGTCATCAAATAATTTCACATGAAAGCAATTTTTTTTTCTGACATAATCTCCTAGCTTTTCTTTTCTTTTTTAAAAAGTTTTTATTGTGACCTGAATGATAGTTTACACGTAGGAACATCAGTTTTACATTGCAATGATTACATATTTTCATTGCAATTAATACAATCTCCTCCGTGCATCACCATTCAACAAAATTTACTTCCATTTTCTCTGTTTTTCTTT
>NW_006409233.1:141743-142269 GCF_000296735.1 Chrysochloris asiatica | reverse complement strand
ATGAAATACTTCATTTTGCTTTGATCTAAAATCAGCACTCATGGAAGCAGCAGTCAAAATATCAAGTGATGTATTCTTGTTGTTGTTACGTTCCATCAAGTCAGTACCAATTAATAGCAATCTTATACACAACAGTACAAAACACAGTCTGGTACTGTGCCAACCTCACAATCCTTAATGCCCTAGGTCATTGCCGCCACCACTCTGCTATCCATTTCGTTGGAGGTCTTCCTCTTTTTTTTCTGACTCTCCATATTAGCAAACATCCTTCTTTAGGGATTAGTCATTCCTTATAACATGTCCTAAATATGAGAGAAATCTGGGCTTACAGGCTTTCAATGTGCATTCTGGCTGTAATTCGTTTAACCCAATGATGTTTGTGTATTTGGAAATCCATGATACTTTCAATATTCTTCTCCAACACCATAACTCAAATGCATCAATTCTTCTTGGACCTTTCTTATTCACTGTCCAATTTTCAAATGTATATGAGGTTATTTAAAATATAATGGTCACACACATTTTC
>NW_006409233.1:138019-139451 GCF_000296735.1 Chrysochloris asiatica | reverse complement strand
TTGTTCTGTTGTGCATAGGGTCACAATGTGTTTGTACCAACTCAAGGATAACTAACAACAACAATAGCAAATGCAAAACAAAGCCACCACAATAAGGAATGGGGATATAGGTATAAGGAAAATTTCAATGCTAACTGGATGTAGTAGCCTTCAGTGGTCCTTATCGGTAGAACCTAGTCATAAATCAGGTGGGAAGTCAGTGGTTTGTAGACTCTCTTCTCTCTGGTCCCTCTTCAAGAAGTTAAGTATAGAAGGATAAGTTTGATTTGAAAACACAATAGCTTATCAATAAGCACACATGGTCAACTCTATGCTGTGCAGAATGAAGGCAATGATAGTTCATTGACAGAAGCTTTCTCTTCCATGTGTAATCAAAGGTTTGATTTCCAACCAATGTGCTCATGTGCAACAACCACTTGTTATTAGAGATGTGTGTGTGGTTACAATGTTAAACCAGTTTTGGTTAAGATAACAGACTAAGATAAACTGGTAAGAAAGGTCTGACAAACTCTCTGCAAAAATCAGCCAATGAAAACACACTGGATCACAATCGTTTGTGATCTGATCCACAATCAGTAATGGGTTTGGTAGTCTACTGGGTAGCATTTCCTTCTGATGAGCCATGGGTTCACCAGGTTTCCCAGAACCAACCCAAGAGCAGTTAACAGTGTGTGATGTACACAGAGAAGGTATAAAAAGAAATGTCATTGTGAGTATTGTGTCAAACAACGTGAGTGTTTTTAGAGTAAGATCCAATGAGTTCTGATCACTTTGACATCCTCAGCAGCCATTTATGAAGGAAAACTCTTAAAAGATGACTAGCTTTCAACTTGGCCACACATTAAACTCATCTGTATTTTTGTTAAGGACCACTGAGTCAGTTCTGACTCATAGAGACCCTGTATAAATAGGGTTTCTGAGGAGCAATTGCTGAGTTGAACCACTGACCTTATGGTTACCAGTCCAGTACTTATCATACAACACCACAAAAAACACCCTTGGTACTGTAAAACTTGTGTACTCAAGTCACAGACTGTTCCAATTAAATCAGATACTTTAGTGATGGGACCAAAGTATGCCAAATGTAACCAGTAGGAATCAAGGATAGAAATCAGTGAAATTCATTCTCATACATAAACTTTATATAAAGTATTATTATATGCAAAAAGAGTCTGGGTAATAATACATGATGACTACTCTAAGTACATAAAATTAGAGTTGCATATTTTACCAGGAAGCCTTGATTTTAGCCGAAAATAAGCAGGAGACTTCAAAATCCTGTTGGGAATTGGTCATGCAGATTAACATATCCTAAAATGATCCCATTATTGCAAAGATATTGTGACAAAGAACATAATGTTCAAATCTATATATTAAATCCTATAAGAGATAAAATAACTATGCAACCAGTAGTAAGATTTCTGGTTGCAGA
>NW_006409233.1:134355-136838 GCF_000296735.1 Chrysochloris asiatica | reverse complement strand
TTGTGCTAGGAAGTCATTTCAACTCATATCAACACTTTCACATGTACATGATGTGATTGAAAATGCCGAAACTTGTTTCAGGAATATCTTAATCCTCAAACTAATCTCTTAGTTCTTTACCACTTTATTCAAGAAATCTTTCTAGCACATTTGCCTAGTGTAAAAACGTCATTTGATTTCTTGACAGCTGCTTCCATGAGTGTTGATTATTCAATCCTTTCTCCATTTAGCATGATGTTATTTTTTGGTTTTGTTTTTGTTTTCTTTACATTGAAGTGCAATCCATACTGAGGACTGTGGTCTTTTATCATCACCAGTAAGCATTTTAAGTCCTTATTTCTTCTTTAGGAGTGACGATTAAAGCTATCCCAAATATCCAATTTTTCTAACATGTTTACCACTCCATAACCATTGATATCCATCACCACTCCTCCCCTCCTTCATGTCCCAGGGTTCATCACAATGCTGGCTGCAACAGTTCACAGAATTCATAATTGTCTGTGGAAATAGTTCACACAGATGTGATAGTCAGCAAGTCCCAAATCTGTAGTTCAGAGTTCAGAGAGCATGTTTACGCTTCTGTTTTCTTCACAGGTTTTCAACATTCTTTACTTTTCTAACATACATCTTATATGAATACACATGGTCATTCAGATAGGTGTGTTGTTCTATGATAAGCAAGAATATAGGAGCAATTATAGCACATATATAGATGTTTCTGGAAATAACATCTGCTAATTTATATATGTTCATTAAGGTATTCTTTTTTTCCATTCTGACTATGTATCCACTTGCAGATTAATATTTGCTGTAACAAACAGAAGGTTTAAGTATATAAGCTTTTTGTTTTTGTTAAGTGCCATTGAGTTGGTTCTGGTCCATAGCCATGCATATAGGTTTTCTGAGGAGTGACTGGTGACCTTGAACTGCTGACCTTGTGGTTCTAAGTGACTTTATAGTCCAGTGCATTATTCTGCAGTGCTAAGCCATAATCAAACACCAGGAAAGAATTAGTTCTTTAGTGCACAGTACTAAATCAATAGTTTTGGGACATACCATGATTAATTGGTATAACATTGTTCAGAAAGACAATGTTCTACATTATACTTGAGCGAGTAGGTACTAGAGTTATAAAAGATTTTGAGAAACCAACTAAGGTCTTTCTCCTCTGAAGCAAAAAAGGTTGAAGAAAGTCAAACATGCAAGTAAATTATCCATCCAAAAGAAATGTACCACATGAACCTCAGCTTCCATGTCGCTGAGACTAGAACTAGAAGGTTCCTAGCTTACACTGCTGACTGCTTTGAAAGGTATCACAATAGAGAGTCATGGATAGAGTAGGAGAAAAACTGTGGAACAATACTCAAACTCAAAGCAGTAAACAGGCTAGGTGGTCTGACAGAGATTGGTGGAACCCTAGACACTGTGATCTGTGGTCACTCCTGAGGTCTAAAACTAAATTCATCCCAATAACTCAACTTTTTGTCAGAAAATGGACAGCATATTGTTGTTGCTGTTACATGCCTTCGAGTCAATACTGATTCATAGTGATGCTATGCATAAAAAAAGAAAACACTGCCCCGTCCTGCACCAACCTCACAATTGCTGCTATGCTTGAGCCCATTGCAGATGTGTCTGTACAAATATATCTTGTTACTGGCCTTCCTCTTGTTTCTTCACCCTTCACTTTACCAAGCATAATATAATTCTGCATGGACTGGCCCCTCCTGATAATAGGTCCAAAGTAAGAGAGATGAATTCTAGCCATCCTGGCTTCTAAACAACAATTGGCTGTACTCCTCTCAACACAGATTTGTTTATTCTTTTGGCAGTCCACTGTACTCTTCATATTCTCCTCCAACATCAGAACTCAAATGCATCAATTCTACTTGGATCTTCTTTATGCATTGTCAAACGTTGAGATGCATGTGAGGAAAATAACAAGGCTTGTGTCAGGGGCACCTTAATCCTCAAACTGACATCTTTGCTCTTGAACACTGCATAAGAGGTTGTGTGCAGGAGATCTATCAAATGAAACACCTCAATTTATTTCTTGACTGCTGCTTCAATGAGTGTTGATGGTTGACAGGGATAAAATGGAGTCTTTTACAGCTGCAATTTTTTTATCCATTTACTTTGATGTTATGTATTTGTCCAGTGGTGAGGATTTTTAATTTCTTTACATTGAGATGTAACCCATAAAGAAAGCTGAGTTTTTTTTTTATCTTCATCAGTAAGCGCTGTCAATTTACATTTGTTTTTGAAGTATCTTTAGCAAAGTTTTAATCACAAGTGCTACTAATTATATTGTCCAGTGACACCCACATTCCATTAGGTCAACTCTTTTTTGAATGGGCACAAATTTGGATCTCTTCAATCAGTTGGCCAGGGAACTATCTCTCAAATTACTTGGTATAGATGAGTGAGTGCCTTCAGTGCTACACCAAATTTTTTAAATATTTCAAAATGTATTCCATCATTCC
>NW_006409233.1:131641-132708 GCF_000296735.1 Chrysochloris asiatica | reverse complement strand
ATTCATTATTCTGGTGCTATGTGACAGTGTCCCACTGCTATTCATAAAGTTTTCAGTTACTAAATATTCAAAAGTAGTCTGTCGTTCCTTACTAGGATGTCTTCATCTGGAAGATCGGCTGAAACCTGTCCACCGTGGGTGACCCTGTTGGTGTTTAAAGTACTGGTGGCATAGCCTACAGAACCATAACAACATTCAATCCAGCACATGCGAGTGGTGGAGACCACCTATAAGGTAAATAGAAATACCAGGTGGGGATGCACTCTTTAGAAAAATCAATTTTAGTTAATTGAAAGGACAGCATTTGCCTAGTGATAAATCTCAGAAGCAGAAGTGATGAGTAAATAATTAGCAATGAAAACTATTAAACATAGGAAGGAAGTGAGAAGAATGTTGTTCCATTATGGGTACAAAGTCATGAATCAAAATGTGTTTGAACTGCTGAACAGAGACTATTTTTCTCTGTAAATCTTCACCAAATCACAATAAAACAAAGTACAATAAATATTTGGGTTGCATATAAAAATCTTTAAAAATATATACCCTCTCCCCTGGTCTTAATGTACATCATATTTTGTTAATTTTGTTTTTGATAAATGTGTAAAACCATATACAATATTGCTGATATTTAATACAGCATTAGTGTGAAAAGAATTCACCAATGATTAGGATATAATTTCCTTTTAAGAACCACTCAGTTCCTATTTTTCACTTGATATCTTGTTATTCATATCAGTGCTAAACCATCTCACGGATATGTCTGCTGTTTAGTTGGCTTTTTCCTATGTTTCCGTTCTCTATTGACTTAAGAAAATGTGTAAATATCTTTCCCATCAAAAGTATTTAGGAAGGATTGTCCTTATCACATCAGTACTCTTATTTACAATTTAAACCAAATAGGACTCAGGTAGTTCTAAAGGTCGATTTGAACTACTTAAGAACTTTCCAAATCAATCTTTTCTTATCTGGGGGAGTGGAATTCTCCTTACTTCAGTTCTCTGATGACAACTCATCTCTTCCTTTCAATTGGTAGGTGCAGAATTATTTAAATTTTATGAAAACATAAA
>NW_006409233.1:126678-128946 GCF_000296735.1 Chrysochloris asiatica | reverse complement strand
TTGACAGTCTCACAAACTACACAGAGTCCCCATGAGTCAGAACTGACTGAACAGCACAACCACATAGAGAATAATATTCTCATATATCAGATTCCCTTTGTCTTCAGTAAAATGCATTACTATTAATAGAAAATCTCCACATTTACTATGCTCATGCTATAATAGTTTCCTGTAAATCATTTGGCCATTTTTTCTTAATTAGTATATTAATTTCAAAGTTGTAAAAAGAAGAATCAACGGTTCAGCCTTCAACTCACCAATTTGTAAGTGGAAGAATCAACAGTTCAGTCTTCGCTTGGTTCTGACAAGAACGATAATCATTCAGTTCTGGTTGAAGTGACTGTACCCAGAAATAGAAATCAGGAGGTCAAGATCCAAATCCCATATCATTCACACAGTTAATTTGGAATTTGTATAAATCTCTCAACATCTTCCTGGGCATACAGAGAATAATTCCCATCACAAGGATGCACGTGGCAGCTAACATAGTTTGACATTTAATAAATGTTTGGACATCATTTTTTACTCAGAATTTTAGTCAATAACAGTATAGTGGATTGATTGTTGAAATATAATAACCCCTTTATTTGACTAGGATCAGCACTAGACTACATACCACAAGTTAGGCAGTACAAACCACCAGCTGTTCCTTGGAAACCCTATACAGGGTCCCTATGAGTCAGACAGACAGGATGGCACTTAACAACAACAGCAATAGGAAGGATGGAGTCCTGGTATGATGCTATAGAATCAGCACTGGATCACAGGTCAGCTTGAACTGCAAGGTCTATCATTCAATCCCACCAGTAGCTCCTTGAAAACCTTATACAGGGTCACTATTAGTAGGAACCAACTTGACAGTCATAATAACACAAATGGCAAAGATATAATTGTTGTGAAATGTTGTCAAGTCAGTTCCTACTCACAGCTACCTTTTATAGGATTTCCAATGAATGACCGGTGGGTTTGAACCACTGAGCAGTCCAGTGCATATACTCCAGCATCACACCAGAAACCTAATAATTTCCAGGAAATTTCAGCATATAATGTTCTGATATCATAAAATGTGTCTAAGTTTACACAATACAATTTACTTTCCTCTTCTCTTCCTATGTTTATCTTTTTTGCTTTGCATTTATGAAAACCTCCATATTTTTAAAAAATAACTGAATGCTGTATATTCTATTTTAAATATGTCCCATAGAGGGTCCTTGATGTGAATAATCATGTCCTATTTTGCTTTATACTTAGTTCTTGGAATCTCGATAGGCAGAACAAACACATGGGCATGTATGCACTCAGCATGGAAGCCATACAGCCTACACTCTGATCCTGTAAACCAGGGAAGGGTCTAGATCACATTTAACACAGAGTTACCTTTGTAATTTTTATTATAGCTTACTCTGTGCCAATCTTGGAATAAGTTGTTCAAAATCAGAAATAAATAATTCTCAGATGTTTCCTTCCAAGCAGTCATTATTTACTTGTATATGACAAAACAAAATTCCAGATCATAGGATACTTTAGTTGGATTGTATGAAAAGAAATCTAATGTGTATTCATATTAAAAATAATATGTTTTATGTGTCTTGACTATATGCATCAATCACATATTTCATCATATATGAATATTTATTGTTTGTTCAATTCTTACAGTCAAGCAGGTCTTTCTCTATATTTACCAGGTATAGAAAAATTCAGATGGCAACATACAGACTGAGCGACACAAATAATTTGTTTCATGGTTAACAAATCATAAGTAGTTAGACAGGATTCACAATTAAATTGTAGGTCACTAAGATCCATGCCCTAACCATATTCACTGTTTCCTCATATTTGAAAATGCTTAAAGCAGATATTCAGAGTACTTAACCATAGATGCATCTAAGATGCACCTTTAAAAACAAACCAGTTTCCTGACTCTAAATGGAACCCAAGACCCATGTGGGGTTTGTAATCATTGAGATGTAACAAAGTGTATGATTTGTTGAATTGAAAACTGATGGTTTTGTCTGTAAACATTCATTCAATTCACAACAAAAGTTTTAAATAAATAAATAAATAACCCTAAATTCAGTCCTAACTGGGTAGCTGTGGACAAACATTCATGACACTGTGGTAACTATCATTCTCATCATTGTCATTACCGTCGACAAGATCATTTTGAAGTGTTCAGGGGACAGGTGAGAGGGACCCATTTTCTGTTCTGGTGGGTAAGTTTCTGTAGAAGTTAGAAAAAAGTAGAAGATATAAATACTCAAAATGAAG
>NW_006409233.1:122860-125758 GCF_000296735.1 Chrysochloris asiatica | reverse complement strand
CAATTGTAACCCACTAATCACTGCACAGTAGGAAGGCCCAGAAACATTTTTCCATAAAGATTCTTACTGTTGTTAAAGACATTAAGTTGGTTCCAACTCATAGCAACCCCGTATAGGTTTTCCAAGTAAAGAATGGTGGATTTGAACCACCAACCTTGTCGTTAGCAGTCTGGTCCAGTCCTTATCCTACAATGCCACACCCATAAAGATTACAGTTTATAACATCCTATGGGTCAGTTCTTCTCTGTCACATGGGGTCCTGCAAAATATTGGCAGAAGTCACTTAGACATTAATCAACTGAGTTTTGATAGTTCATTGCAATGGCCACACAGAACTCACGCACCGTATTCTTTGTTTTGTGTTTATTAGGAAAATTCTCAAGTTACAATTCAGGGTCAGTAATGTTCTGAACATAGTTGCTTCAGTCAGGTCAGTCTCTCCTCAGCCATGCCCCACCAGCAGGACTCTGCCTGGCCAATGATACAAAGCTCTTTTAGGGCTGCTGCTAAATGCCCATCACTCCATAAACCTCAGCCTGAAGGCACTTGACTCTAGCTCAGTGGATCAGAAAACCTAACTCCCCCAATTACGTGTCTGGAGACACCCTGCAGAAACCATGTGGGGACCATGTCTGACTTCCCCTGGTTTCACAATGGAGAAAGAAAATTAAACTCATTATCAGCCCACAGCTGATTCCTATGACGTGGAGATCAGACATGCTTCCACCCTATGACCATCTTTATCCTAATCTGACACCAACCATCCCTCCCACCACCATCCCTCTCTTTGCTTTACATCTGGGTTTGATAATCCATTGCAATGGCTAGACATAACTCATAAAAATACTCATGATTACGGGTTTCATTAGGTAAGTAAACTGGATCAAAAAACAACTCAGAAGGCAGAAGTTGTCCAGTCAGGAACATCTCTTCACTGCTGTACTGCAGCACCCCTCACTCTTTTTGTCATTGGCTTCTCAGTGATGTGGTCCCTTGGCCTCTCCCCAGCCCATGGACATAGAGCCCAAAGCTGCTCTGTCTCTCCATACCACTGCCTCTCCTGTCACCTCTGCTATTACTGCTTTTCTAGATAGGGATCTCACACTCCACTCAAGCTTTTCCTACTTGATTGTTCTGGGATCTTCTGTTCCTACTTCTGAGATGGTTCTTTTTTAAACCTAGCTGCATGACAAAATGAACCAATCCCAGGTTTAGAGTCATAGATACTTTATTTGCATGGTCCGCCACAGTCACTTGGTAGAAATTAAGACCTTGTTAAGAAAAGCTATATTCAGTAAATTCAAGGTACCACACAGCCCATTCTCCAACAAGCCTCCTGCCCATCGCCAGTCAGCTTTGCTGGAAAACCCACTGTTCGCTGTCATGCTCAGCCTCTTGTTTGTGCTGCTGATTCTCTGCCACTCTGCTGGTGTCACAGTTTTGCATCCCATAATCAATAAGGCCCAATGTACAGGGAGCTCTGAGTCAAAGGACAGAATCCATTCCTAACTTGTCTTCTTTGATAGTGTGGTTGTTGTTGAGTGCCATCAAGTCAGTTCCGACCCATAATGACCCTGCATAGGGTTTCTGAGGAGCAGCTGGTGAACTTGAATAACTAGCCTAGCAGTTCAAAGTGAGTCCCATATCCCTGCTTCTGAGTTGACTTATGTTATACCCACATTAGAGTTCCAAGTTTTTATAATCACAGTTAACCTTTTAACAATCACACCTGAATTACATAATCCATCAGCATCTTCCCCCACCTTTTCTTACTCAGACTCCTCAGGGAAAAGAAGTTTGGTGGGAGTTACAAAGACTATCACTGGGTGACATGCAGTGCTGTGATGCTCGAAGCTATGACATCAATATATCAAATATTAGCAACGTCATCCAAGGTGGAAGGGATTTAATAGAGTTTTCAAACTTAGATAGAGTAGGAAGAATTAATAAGAAGTCACTTCCAAGGGATTAGCCACCAAAAGCCTTTTGAAAAGCTGCAGGAAATTGTCTGATATTTTCCCAGAAGATGGTGTATTGCATTGAACAAATCTGCTACAAAAACCTCTTGAAAGTATTGAAGGGCAAAGATGTCACTTTGAAGACAAAGGCCTTGACCCAAGCCATGGTATTTTCAAATATCTCCTATGCCTGTGAAACCTGGACAATGAATATGGAAGACCAGAGAAGAACTGATGCATTTGTATTACGGTGCTGGCAAAGAACACTGAAAGTACCATGAACTGTCAGAAGAACCACAACTGTAGTGGAAAATGTACAATCAGAATGCTTCTTAGAAGCAAGGGTAATGAGACTTTGTTTTACATAATTTGGATATATTGTGAGGAGTAACCAGATACTGGAAAAGGACATCATGCTTGATAATGTAGAAGATTAACGAGAAAGAAAAATCTTAACGAAATGAATCGAGGCTGTTGCTGCAATGATGTGCTCAAACATAACAATTCTGATGGTGGCTCAGGACCAGGCACTTCTTACTCTTGTACACATAGGGTCACTGTGAGTCAGAATCAAACAACAACTATATTTGTTGGAAGCAAGAAACTGAATACAGCACTCTCTCATGGTGATGGTTAGCTACAAGAGCAGGGATACAGGAAATGAGGATCCTAAGGAACAGCTAGTTTCTTTGAATAGCCATCTCTGTAGTTAAAAATCCAGTGCTTATCTTATAGTGCCACACCAGGACTTCTTGCATTGCCATACTCTCAACAAACATTCCTTGGAGAAACACAATTATATAGTGCAATTTCTACAAACCCTACCATTCTACTGTTAGCCTGCCAGTCAGAAGCCACTCTTGGATCAACTATCAACACTCACTGAAGCAGCAGTCAAGAGATCATACGATGTATTGCATTAGGCAAATCTGCTACACAA
>NW_006409233.1:118843-122555 GCF_000296735.1 Chrysochloris asiatica | reverse complement strand
AATGAGATGGATTGGCCAAGTGGCAGTATCAGTGGACTCAAGTGTGGCAACAGTAGTGAAATTGGCCCAGGATCGGGCAGTGTTTCATTCTGCTGTGTATAATGTTGCTATGGGTAGGTACTAACTCGATGGCACCTAACAACAACAATATACAAAGAAAGGACCTATACAAAGACAGAAGTCCTGGTGTGGCACTATGAGTTAATGTGCCATACTGCAAAGCTGTTTGAAGTGGAAAGTCAGCGGTTCAAGCTTACCAGCTGCTCCTTGGTCACTATGAGTCAGATTCAACTCAAGGGCACTTTACAACAACATACAAAGGAAATTACAAAACACTACTACAAGAAACCAAAAGATACTTACAAAAGTGGAAGAATATAACATGTTCCTGGATAGGAAGACTCAGCATCATGAAAACGTCAATACTGCCCAAAGCAATTTGCACATATAATGCAATCCCAATCCAGATTACAGCAGCATTTTTCAAAGCGTTAGAAAAATAATTGCAAACTTTATATGGAAAGGAAAGACACCCAGGATAAGCAAAGCACTGCTTAAGAAGAAGAATAAGGTTGGAAACCTCTCACTCTCTGACTTCAAAATGTATTACACAGCTACAGTGGTCAAAACAGCTTGGTACTGGTACAATGAAAGATACATTTATCAATGGAACAGAATTGAGAATCCAGTAATGAACCCATCCACATACAGCCAACTGATTTTCGACAAAGTACCTAAATATGTCACATGTGGAGGGGATGGTGTTTTCACCAGATGTTGCTGGCAGAACTGGAAAATGATATGCAAAAGATTGAATCAAGACCTTTACCTCATGCCTTATATAAAAAACAACTCGGCATGGATTAAGGATTTTAAGGTGAATCCCAAAATTATGAAGACCATCGATGAAAATAAGGACAAATGTGAGGGCTCTTATTCAAAGAATACACAGACTATCAGACATTTTTAAAACTACACAAACAAAAGTAGACAATATAGATGAGTGGGACATACTGAAAATTAAAAACTTATGTGCATCAAAAGACTTCAACAGAAGAGTAAAAAGGGAATCCACAGAATGGGAAAAAATATTTTGCAACAATACATCAGACAAGAGACTCATTTCTAAAATACACAGGAAACTACAAAACCTCTACAAAAAAAAGACAAATAACCCAATTAAAAAGTGGGCACAGGACATGAACAGACACTTCACCAAGGAAGAGATCCGGGCAGCCAACAAACATATGAAGAAATGTTCATGATCACTAGCCATCAGGGAGATGCAAATCAAAACAACAATGAGATATTATCTCACACCTGCAATAACAGCAAAGATAAAAAATGTAGAGGACAATAAATGCTGGCAAGGATGTGGAGAGACGGATGCTTCTGCATTGCTGGTGAGATTGCAAAATGGTCCAACTTTTCTCGAATGCAATATGACACTTCCTCAGAAAGTTGGAAATATAAATCCCTTATGATCCAGCAATTCCTCTACTTGGCATTTGCCCACAAGAAATATGAGCCATAGCACGAGTAGATATATGCACACCAATGTTCATAGCAGCACTATTTACAATAGCAAAAAATTTAGAGAGCCTGAGTTCCCAACTATTAGAGAATGGGTAAACAAACTGTGATACATACACATAACGGAATATTATGCTACCTTGAAGAACAACAAGGAAGCTGTAAGATATCACATAACATGGATGAACCTTTAGGACATTATGTTGAGTGTAATTAGTCAGTCACAAAAGGAGAAATACTGAATAAGACCACTACTGTAAAAGACTAAGAAAAAGAACCCATACTAAAGGGGGGTGGGGATTCTTTACTGATTACCAGGAATCGGGGTGTGAAGTGAAGAAAAAGAGGGTAAGATGGGCACAGGGTAGTGACTAGACACAGGATCGTTTGGGTGCTGAGGATGGAGGCCATACACAAGATGAGAGAAAGGAATGGAAGAACAAGTTGGATGGGAAAAAAATTAGGCAGGTTTGCATGGGCTAAGTCGGTGAGAGGTTAATAATGAGGTTAATAAGTCTCTCATACTTCAGATATATTATCAGGAAGGACCGGTCCCTGGAGAAGGACATCATGCATGGTAAAGTGGAGGATTGGCAAAGAAGAGGAAGATCCCCAACAAGTTTGAATGACACAGTGGCATCAGCAATGGACTCAAGTGTAGCAACAATGGTGAGTTTGGTGTAGGACCTGTCAGTGTTTTGTTCTGTTGTGAATAAGTTTGCTATGAGTAGGTACTGACTCAATGGCACCTAAAAACAACAACAATAGCAGAAACATATGATGTCAGGACCATCAAGATAGAAGAGCATGTATAAAGCATTTGATTCATAACTAGATAAGTGGTAACACAGAGGCATTCACAGAGGTTGTAGTGGCAGGTCAACTGCAGGCTTCTAGGCCCATAAACTGAGCAAAACTGAGTGTTTACTAGCAGGATGCTGGCTTGTAGAATGTGCCTTTTGGGTATTTACAAATAGGCTAAAAAAGTTTTGTAACACTCACTCAAACAGGACACAGGCTAAGGGGACAGTTAAAGACAAGAACAAAGCATGTCTGCAATATGACAGAGAAGAGATGTTCCTGATTGGAAAATAGCTGCATCTTGTATTGTTTCTGATCCTGAACTGCACCCTGTCCACATCCCTAATAAAACCATCAATTTGTGTGTATTGTTATGAGTTCTGTGTGGCCATTACAATGGATTACCAAGCTCAGATTTGTGGCAGAAAGTGCTGTGGGATGGATGGCTACTGTAAGAATAAGGCAAAGAAAATGGTATGGTGGAGGCATGTATGACCTCTGTTTCACAGCAGTCTGCCTTGGGCTGGTTTTGAGTTTGATTTTCTTTCCCATTGTGAAGCCAGAGGGAGTCAGAGATGGCCCTCACACCTTTTTGTGTTGTTCAGTTTTGACTTGGAATATTTATACCATCAAGATAATGTACCTGCTCATTCTTTGAGGGTACAAGGACTTCCAATGATAATTAATTGGGAAACTTTCCCCCATCTTCCTTAAAACCCTGGTCTTACCCCTTCAGACTTATTTTAATTCGCTAAACTCAGAGAAAGAACATTTAAAAGTAGCATGATTTGGGTTCATCAAGCATGCCAAATCTGTGGTTTCAATGTGGCATAAATCAAAACGCACTGAAATCTTCAGAAAGGGTTAGAAAGATTGAAACACTGGCTTCAAAAGGTGAAATATCCAAGATGGAAGCTATATCAAGAAACAATAGCTTCACATTTTTCTTTTTTGTTTGTTTAATAAAAGTTTATGTGATGTTATAGCAATGCATTTTTAATTGTATTAAGGGTACAGCATGTATACAAGGAAGCTGGAATGCATAGAATCATTGTACCAAAACGAACTGACTGCATTCAATCAATTTATAATGTAGCAAGAACCAATGTTGTTGAAGGGATAATTCCAAGCTGCTACAACAGCTTTGGCAAAAGACAAAGTTCCAAGAATTAACAGAAGACCAATTGAAATAATTCAGGGGAAAAAAAAAAAAAAAAAAGGCAACATGGAGAGAACTCATTCATCTATGAAAGTTGCAGCAGTACATCTACAGGAAACTGCAAAAAACTCAATCCAGATTCAGAAAAGGACATGGAAAGAGCGATGCCATTGATGATGTCAAATGGATCATGACTGAAAGCAGAGATTATTAGAAAAA
>NW_006409233.1:114700-118329 GCF_000296735.1 Chrysochloris asiatica | reverse complement strand
AAAAAAAACAAAACAGCCAACTAAGAGTCATGTACCCAACAAAATTATCCCTGAAATACGATGGCCAAATTAAAACATATACAGATAAGCAGAAACTAAAGGATTTAGTAAAATTGAAGCTAACTTTGCATAGTGTACTAAATAGAATCCTTTAGATTGAGAACCAACAAAAGCAGACTACAACCAGAGATTGACATATGTAACAAAGCCACATGGAATTCAGTCTAGGTATGGAAGTATCAAGAGTAGGACAAAATTACAGGACTGAAAAAGAGAATCAGAGATGCCAGTGGATGATCAGGACAACTACAAAGAGAAGGCAGGGAAGAAAGATAGTTACAGAGTTTAAGGCAGTGTAGAAGTCAGATAAATCTCAGGATAAAATACAATGGGGAAGAAGAGATTAATAAAGCACAGTGTAACCTCAAAGAAACTTAATACATCTTCAAATCAAATCAAGAAAAGGAAAATCCATGAAGATTTTGTAAACATGAAAACTTAAGAAACTGACAAGAAAAAGCACCAAAAATATGAATTCAGTACAGGAAAGAATGAAGAACAAAGAAATCAGCAGCACCACAAAAAACTCAGTTCAATGACTGCAATCAATCAATTCACATGTATCAACAATTACCATGAATGTCAATGGACTGTATGTTTTAGTCAAGAGACAAACAGTAGCAGAATGGATAAGAAAACAGAATCCTTCAATATGTTGTCTACAAGAGACACATCTTACAAACAGACAAACATCGATTAAAAATTAAAGGATAGGCCCTCCCTCAAGAAGAGATAGCAGCAGATTCCACCCCTTGCATTGACATGCTTTTCTGGGCAGGGCTTGATGGAGGACTAGGGAGAAAGGCTCTGCAGACCTCTGCCAGTGATACACAGAATACTGGACAAAACAGGCTCAAAGGACAGTCTTGGAACTCTGAATTTCATATAAAAGGATAATTGGGAGGATTGAGGATTTGCTGCAAGTAGGTTTGGAGCAGATGCTAAAAAGGAGGTGTTTACAAATTTGTGGTGGCCATCGAGTTCCTGCACACGCACAGATATTTTGAATGGGAGGAAACAGATACAAGATCAAGAGAGCATTCCCATCACAGAGGTCTGACCGATTGCCAGAGATAAAGGTGTGAGCATTTCTTTTTCATTCTTTTACTTTCATCTGTCTGCTCATGTCCACTCTAGGGTCAGAGATAACACATGAGCATGTGGACATCCCCAGGGAAGTTTCTACTATCCTTCAAGTCTGGAATGGAATACACCTTCATGGCCCAATTTTCATCCAAGCAGTGGACAGGTTTAAAGGGGGATGGGGGGAACAACAGAATGGTCAATCATTCAAAATAAAAAAGGATGCATTTTCCTATGGATAAAGTTGAAAAGGGACAGGAAGGTGGCTGGACTGCAAATGGGAACCACAGGGAGAAAGTAGGATTCTTTGTGTTCTTGCGTGGTGGGAAATGTAATCATTGAGATGACATAAATGTATGATTTGTTGAATGTGAACTTGATGATCTTGTCTGTAAACCTTCACTCAATTCATAGTATACAGTTAAACAACTAAAAAAGTAATGATGGATATCTGCATAATGAAAGACAGAAAGAACCTCAAACCAGATTTATCATGACAAAAGTCAGGAAAGCATGGTTACAAAGTGGAATCCCAACTAGGCCGTTGCTAGAGAAATGAAACAGTCAATTTTTGCTGATGGAATTACGCTTTGTGATCTTAGAGGAATGAAAAGAAAGCCAAAGTAACGTTTACCCATAAAACTTGGGAGACATAAAAATCCTCAGGAACCATTAGATTGATACAGCAGCTGGAAACATATTATCAACTTTAACCTCAGTTGTACACCCTTCACCAACACCTAACATTTACAAACACCCTTTTACCTGAGAGCATTTGTAGCCTCTCAAATGAAAACACATGGCAACATATCTTTATTCCCTTTGTTATAATTTATCTGCTGATGTTGAATCAAGAAGAAAGAATCAACACTAGTATTTTAATGAAGATCATTTAATGTAATTAATTAGTAAAATAGTTTTTGAAAGATTGAAAGGCTTAAAAAAAAATGTGGTAACTCAGTCATAGTAAATACAAGAAATAGTGACCATGCCAAAGGATAAGGAGCACAGTGAAATGGTTGGAATACTAGGGATGGTGATCATTATAGACAACTATTTTAAGAACATCACAAAAAAGGCAGATGGACACACAGAGCAGTGATGGGAGGATTTATACCTCTGTAGGTTCCGACTCCACAGCACATAACCACCACCACCACCATCATGGAAGCAGCAGTCAAGAAATCAAACGATGTATTGCATTAGGCAAGTCTGTTATGCAAGACCTTTTTAAAGTGTTGAAGAGCAAAGATGTCAGCTTGAGGACTAAGGTGCACCTGAGCAAAGCCATGGTATTTTCAATAACCTCATATACATGTGAAAGCTGGACAGTGAATAAGGAAGACCATAGAAGAATTGATGCTTTGATCCATTTTGGAAGAAGTGCAGCCAGAGTGCTCCTTGGAGGCCAAGATGGCTAAACTTCATGTCTCATACCTCGGACATATTGTCACTGGAGAAGGATATCATGTTTGATAAGGTGGAGGGTCAGAGAAAAAGAGGAAGAGCGCCAACAAGATGGATTGGGCAAATAGCAGCATTGATGGACTCAAATGTGGCGACAACAGTGAGGTTGGCCCAGGATCAGGCAGTGTTTTGTTCTGCTGTGCATAGGGTTGCTATGGGTCGGTACCGACTGGATGGCACCTAACAACAACAACAACAATATGTCTTAGGTCCTTCATGCTAAAGATCTTAAAGTTATCAGAGCATATATGGAGCAAGATATTAGAGAAATTATGCTAAAAACAGTCAATATAACTTTTTCCAATGTGCCTTCAAATCTATCTTTATGTGAAGATAGATTTTTTCATATAGCTTCAACCTCCACACTGTAGAATTGTTTTAAGTGTTCAGCACTCAGCTTTTGTCTCTCTGCTCCAAACTTATCTGTTTATACTAAATTTTGTGTTGTTGTTGTTATTATTAAGTGCTGTCGAGTTGGTTCTGACCCATAGTGACCATGTATAGGGTTTCTGAGGAGTGACTGGTGAGCTTGAACAGCTGATCTTGCAGTTCAAGTGTACTTTTCAGTCCAGCACATTACCCCACAGTGCCATACCAGGACTCTGTATACCTTTGTGATGTTGTTGTTAAGTGACGTTGAGTCGATTCTGACCCATAGTGACACTGTATAAGGTTTCCAAAGAGCAGCTGGTGAGCTTGAAATACCGACCTTGCAGTTCAAACAGCTTTGTAGTCTGGCGCATTAACCCACAGTGCCAGACCAGTGGTCCACCTTCCCCTCCCTCTCCTCACCCCACCTTCCACATCCCAACAACCAGCAAAGAATTCCCCACTCCCTTTAGTATGGCTTCTTTTTCTTAGTCTTTTACAGTAGTGGTCCTATGCAGTATTTCTACTTTCGTGATGACTAATTTCACTCAACATAATGTCCTCAAGGTTCATCCCTGTTATGCGGTGGCTTGCCGCTTCCTTGTTATTCTTCAAGGTAGCATAATATTCCATTGTGTGTATGTACCACA
>NW_006409233.1:100833-110320 GCF_000296735.1 Chrysochloris asiatica | reverse complement strand
CTGTTCTTGTTGGTTCTCAGTCCACAGAACTCCCTTTAGGATGTTTTGTAGTGCAGGGTTGACTTTGGTAAAATCCCTTAATTTCTGTTTATCTGGGTATGTTTTTATTACACCATCTTATCTGATTGATAGCTTTGCTGGATATAGGATTCTTGTTTGGCAATTTTTTTTCTTTTTTCTTTCAGGGTTTTATATATGTCTTTCCATTGACTTCTTGCTTGTATGGTTTCTGCTGAGAGATCTGAGCTTAATTTGACTTGCTTGCCTTTGTATGTAACACTTCTTTTTTCCCTAGCTGCTTTCAGGAACGTCTACTTATCTTTGATTTTGGAGAGTTTGATTATGATATGTCGTGGTGAATTTCTTTTGGGGTCTATCCTACCTAGGGTTCATCAAGCTTCTTAAATGTTTATCTTTTCACTTTTCAGGATGTTAGGGAAATTTTCTTCCAGCAGTTCTTCAACTATTTCCTCTGTGGACTTGTATGATTCTTCTTGTTCTGGAATGCCGATAATTCTCACTAGTTCTGTCTTCCATCTCTTCTATTCTACTCTTTTGCCTTTTCAGTGTATTGTCTATTTCTGATATTCTATTATTGATCGTTTGGACGTCTTTCTTTAATTTTTGAATTGTTTCTAGTGCTGTACCTATTTTATTTGATTGTTCCTGTAGCACTTTCCTGACTTCTTCCTTATTTTTCTCAACTCCACTGTAAAGTGTTTTGAAACATTTTATAATCATTTTTTCTGAATTCTTTCTCAGGCATTTCCAAGGCCTGCCTTCCTTCCTGAATGGAGTCCAGGTCTACCTCTAAGTCATTCGTCTCAGACATTGTATCTTGTTGTGATGTGCTGATACGGTTATCTGCTTTTGCTTCTTGGACATGTTTAGTGTTTACCTGTGGCCTTAATACTTAATTGAGAATGTGTTTTAGTATTTTTTATGCTTTTTGATTTTTTCCAGGTAGATGTCATCAGGATGTTGGCTTCCCTTTTCACTCTTCTTTTTGCTCAACTCAAAGTAAGTTGTCTGCCTCCCTAGTATATGGCAGTTGGTATTGGTTCTTGCCTGGGTTTTGGTGTTTTATAGAGTGTGATTGTAGCTTGAGTATATGTCAGCAGTTGCTGACTCTTCTTGAGTAATATAGGGAGAGAAAGAGTCCCCCAAATTTAGAAGGGGGAGCATAAAACAGCAAAACAAAAACAAAAACAAAAAAAAACAAGAAAAAACAAACTCCAAATAACAACATCAACAACAACAACAAATAAAACTAGACTGAATACTGCAGTCTATAATAACCTAAAAGGGAGATGAGAGGGGGATGAAAATAGAAAAAAAAAAATCTGTAGCCTAATATGAGTATGACTTTAATATCCTCTTTCAGCTTCTTGCCTTCAAAATGGCCTGAGAGGTTTAAAGATGCCACTGTTGGTTGTTATTCAATACTTCAGGATTTAATTTAATTTTTGGCCTATTTTGTTTTTAAGCTCCACACCCCTTGTTCTGGTCTTTTCCATATTAAAAACAAACAGTTCAGGGCCAGCTCTTGGGCTGAGAGCATCTGTGTGTATGTGTGGTAGAAAAACCCACCAGTGGTGCCAGTGGGGGTTGTCTACTTGCTCAGGCACCCCATCTAGTCACCAGAATGGAGGTGTGCAAATAGTGGGGTGCCAATGAACAGATATAAAAAAAAAAAGAAAAGAAAAGAAAAGAAAATCAGAACAAAGCAAAACCTACAAAGTGTATTGTTCATCTTTTCTCAGAGGTTCCCGTGACATTTTTCTGTGGTGTGTCTGTTCCCCCACTAGATCTTGCCATTTGGTCTTGCTGAAATTGGCAACTCAGGGCCGCCGAGCCCTGCAGATTCAAAAGTACATGATTTCTTATTCCCACTACAAGTTCCACAGCTATAAGCCTTCAGACTTTTAAAATATTCCTACCTATTTGGTTTTGAGACTTGGAGCCCTGCCCTGAATCTGCTTTGCCTGGTATTCTGTGGTATTGCTGGTGCAAATCTCACTGCATCTCCACTCTAGTGGGCATCAAGCCCCACCTCCAGAAATATGACATATTAGTTATTTTTTAATAACGGTTTCTCTAAAATCAATAGTCGTATTTATGACTGCCCACTAGTACCTGCTGAGGTGTTTTGAAAAATTTTGTGACTCACCATCCACCTCAGTCTAGTGGTGTAGCTCAGGCATGAGTATTTTAAGGGATCATCAGATGTTTGCAATATAAAATCATAACTAAGGATGAGTAACTGTAATTCTCATACCTACACTGCATAAATGAATAAGATAAGCTATATAAAAATGTATGAAATATAGGAGTGAACTATGGAAAGAGAGGAAGATTTTTTCTTAAAGTGTTGTTCATTTCATCCAGATAGCTTTATGTTAGGTGAAAATCAAAATCAGATTTATAGGACTCAGTTGGGCAAATGTTGTGTTGTAGAAAATTCTTCAACTCACAAAAGATAGTACCAAGTCAGCTTTATTTCTGATATGAAACATCAAGAGTAATGAAACCATGAGAGCTACAGAAATTATGTGAATAAATGAGCATGCATTCCAGCTCCATGTATTTGATTGTTCTGCCTATTCTAATCCAAGGACCAAAATCCAAGGTATTAAAAATGAGTTATCCTTCTGAAGAGCCTCTGCAGGGCCCTCTGTATATCCCTGTTCCTCAGACTGTAGATAAAGGGGTTCATCATGGGAGTGACGACAGTGTACAACACAGAGGCCACTGCTGTACTACTGGGGGACAGATGAGCTGCAGAGCTAAGGTAGACTCCAATTGAAGTCCCATAGAACAAGGAGACAGAAGATAGGTGAGACCCACAGGTGGAAAAAGCCTTATATTTGCCACCAGTTGATGGGATTCTCAGGATGGAAGATATGATGTGAACATAAGAGAAAATGACGCCAAAGAGAGGACCCACACCCAATATGCTACTTACTAAATATACTAGGATGTTATTGATGAGGGTATCAGAACAGGCCAGCTTGAGGATCTGAGCAAGTTCACAGAAAAAATGTGGGATTTCCAGGTTCATGCAAAAGGACAGATGCAGCACCATCAGACTATGGAGCAGGGCATTCATGATGCTAATGACCCAGGACAGTAGAATCAGCAGGCCACAGAGGTGGGGGTTCATAATGACCGTGTAATGAAGAGGAAGACAGATGGCTACATACCGGTCATAGGCCATCACTGTCAGGAGTAACATCTCTATACACATAAAAACCAGGAAAAAATATCCCTGAGTAAGACAGCCTGTGTAAGTGATGGCTTTGTTCCCTGTTAGGATGTTCAGCAGCATCTTGGGCACAATGGTAGAAGTTAAAGATATGTCCAAAAAGGATAAAATGGATAGGAAGAAGTACATGGGGATGTGGAGGTGGGGATTAGAGCTGACAGCCAAGACGATGAACAGATTTCCAAGCACAGTAATCAGGTACATGGACAGGAACACCCCGAAGAGGAAGGGCTGCAGTTCTGGATCCTGTGAAAGGCCCAGAAGGAGGAATTCCAAGTCATGTGTATAGTTTTCTGATTTCATGATGTTTGTTAATATGTCTGAAGAAAAATAAAACAGACACATTGAATGAATTTTTTTAATACTTAACATTTTGGTAA
The DNA here is from genome assembly GCF_000296735.1 of Chrysochloris asiatica. NCBI lineage: Eukaryota > Metazoa > Chordata > Mammalia > Afrosoricida > Chrysochloridae > Chrysochloris > Chrysochloris asiatica. The sequence goes on along the minus strand of NW_006409233.1, from coordinate 106,675 downwards.
TACGTAAAAAAAAATATTTCCCCTTCTCTTTCCTTCCTTCACCAAATATTTTTGTAAAGATTTCATATATCTTGTTTTTCAGCTTTATACAACAACAAGATAACACATACGGCTTTATTTTTGGGAGTTAGCCAGCTTACACATGCTTTTTACATGTAGGATTCATTTCTGATAGTCTCTTTATACATCATCAAACTTGGTTCAGATGAAAATAGTATTTAATTCCAATTTATGGGGATCCCATGTATGTCAGAGAAGAATTGTGCTTCATAGATTTCCAATTGTGGAAGTCAATCACCAGGCCTTTCTTCTGAATCCTCTCTGGGTGGAATTAAATGCCTGTCCTTTCAGTTATTTTGTTTGCACTACTCAATCCAACCCATTGCCATTGAGTCCATACCAACTCACAGCAACCCTACTGGGCATCACAAAGTCTCCATGACTTTTATGGTAGCTGTTACATCTTCATTTTTGGAACAGGTGGTGAGTTTGAAAGATTGACCTCTGGTTTATAACCAAGTTGTACACACCTGATTAGATGACTTAACTTAATTGTTGTTGTTGTTAGGTGTTGTCTAATTGGTACTGAATCATAGCAACATTATGAACAACAGAAAGAAGCACTGCCCAGTCCTGTGCCAATCTAACAAGAGTTGCTATGCTTGAGTCCTTTACTTTGTCATTCCATTGTCGCTATGCCAATCCATGTCATTGGGGGTCTTCTTATTTACTTTACCAAGAAAGATGTCCTTCTCTCGGGACTAATTCCTCCTGAGAATATATTTGAAGTATGAGAGATAAAGTCTGGTCATTCAGAATTCTAAGGGGGAAATTCTGGTTGTACTTCTGCCAACAGAGATTTGTTTACTCTTCTAGCAGTCCATGATACTTTTCATATTCTCCTCCAGCACCATAACTAAAATTCATCAAGTCTTTTAATGTCTTCCTTATTCATTGTATAATTTTTGCATGCATATGAGGCTATTGAAAATACTGTGGCTTGGGTCAGGCAAACCTTAGTCCTCAAACTGACATCTTTGCTTTCGATTTTTGATTTCTTTACATTGAGGTACAACTCATATCAAAGGAGATCTTCGATCTGCAACAGTTAGTATTTTATGTCCTCTTCCCTTTCAGCAAGCAAAGTTGTATCATTTGTATTTGGCAAGTTGTTAAAGAGTCTTCCTCTAATCCTGATGTCACGTTCTTCTTCATATAATCATATAATTATTCTATGTGTTCAGCATACACATTCAATAATGGTGAAAGAATACAACCCTGGTGCACACCTGTCTTGATTTAAAACCATTCAACGTTACTTTATTTTGGGGAAACTGCCTCTTGGTCTATGTACAGGTTCCTCATGAGCAGAATTAAGTGTCCCAGAGTACTCACTCTTTGCAATGTTGTCCATAGCTTGCCATAATCCACACATTTGAAGGGCTTTCCATAGTCAATAAAGCACCAGTACACATCTTTCTGGTATTCTCTACTTTTAGTCAAGATCCATCTACATAGCACTGATATCCCTCATTCCCCATCCTCATCTGAATCCACTTGAACCTCTGACAGCTTTCTGTCAGAGTACTCTTGCAGCCATTTTTAATTATCTTTATTTTATTTATTTATTGACTTTAATATCAAAGATGTTTAATACACTGCAATAAAATAAGTGCCTTCAAAAAGTTCACAGAATAGAATGTTAGATAAACCCCTTCCACATATCCTCTAGCTCCACATTCCATCCCTCAAAATCAAACATGAGAACCTGGAACAACAAAAGAAATTCTTCCAAGTTTGGATTTCAGTGAGGGGCCCTTTACCAATAACAAGAATACAGTTTCCTATATGGTCCTATAGGAAATTAAAACACAGAAGCCAAAAAGTCTGCAAGATTTCAATATTTAAGAGACTTAGTACATATTCAAAGTTAAAATAACTCCAACTTTTATAGCTATACATATTGTTTTAAAGCCAATCAATATATTTTTAATTGTCATATATACACTCTCAAAGGTTCTTCAGGTGAGGTATGTAAACATTGTCTAATGAAAAAATTTCAATATTTCAAACCAACAAAATCACAGCATCCATTAACTTTTCATCCATTTTAAAGAAACAGTATTTTCCTATACTCACTAACATAATGGAAATCCAGGCCCAAGAGACATGCAGTGATTTTCCGTATCACCAATATGTAGAAGTCCTCTTGTCACTGTTTTGGAAAGACCACCTGCCTACGCTTGGGACTGGGAAGGGAACAGGCCCTCTAGGGGCCTGGCTCTTGGGTATCTGGACAAATTATCTTAGCAAATTTACTTGCATGAATTATTAAATCTCAGGCTTAGCTGGAAATTCTAATCTTAGATTTTCTACTATGTCATTGTGAGAAATGTCATCAATCCATTCCTTTAGCTATTCTGTATTTTACAATTAGATAACATGGCACAATTAATCAAGACCCATCAACTGGTTTAGTTCAACCTCTAGACTCGGTTTTTTAGAACTGTGATTTGTAATCTATTATCTATAAACACATAAGAATGTTATAACATGGCGGTGGTTATGTGCCGTGGAGTCAGTTCTGACTCATAGCAACCCTGTACAGGCTTTCCGAAGCTATAAATCTTTATGGTAGCAAAAAGCCTCATCTTTCTCCCATGGAACAGCTGGTGGTTTCGAACTGCTGAACCTGATGTTGTTGTTGTTGTTAGGTGCCATCTAGTTAGTACTGACCCATAGTGACCTTATGCACAGCAGAACAAAACAATGTCTGATCCTGGGCCAACCTCACTAATGTTGCCACGCTTGGGTCCATCGATGCTCCCACTTAGCCAATACATCTCTTTGGGGGTCTTCCTCTGATCCCCAAAGAGATGTATTGGGGATACATCTCTGACGCTCCACCTTACCAAACATGATATCCTTCTCCAGAGACTGGTCCCTCCTGACAATATGTCCAAAGTATGAGAGATGAAGTTTGGCTATCTTGGCCTCTAAGGAGCACTCTGACTGCACTTCCTCAAAAACTAATCTATTGGTTCTTTTGGCAGCCCATGGCACTTTCAATATTCTTCTCCATCACCATAATTCAAATGCGTCAATTCTTCTACAGTCATCCTTATTCACTGTCCAGCTTTCACCTGCATATTAGGTTATTGAAAACACCATGGCTTGGGTCAGGTGCACCTTAGTCCTCAAGGTGACATCTTTGCTCTTCAGCACTTTTAAAAAAGGTCTTATGTAGCAGATTTGCTTAATGCAATGACCTCAAACTTAGCAGCCCAATTAGTAAGCACTATGCTACCAGAGCTCCTTAAAAGATGAGGCCATATGAATCTCTACTGTATATGTTGTAGAAATATCTGACACAGAAGACATCTTGTCTGATCTTTAAACAAATATAATAGATATACTTTCTTTCTTTTTTTTGGAATAACTGGTTTATTTCCCCTTAATATTACATTTCCTGATGTGGCATTGTAGGATAAGCACAGGACCACTAGTCAAAAGGTCAATGATCCAAACCCACCCGCCTCTCTTTGAAATCAAAGTGGTATCGTTATGAGTCAGAACTGAGTCAACAACACCTGTCTCCAACAGCAACAATAAGAAGCTTAAACCCCATATGCATGGACCAAGTCTAGAAAATAGAATATTTTTGCATATTCATTTAGAGTAAGTTTTCCTCAAGCCTTCCAAATGTCCTTCTGATGAGTGTATTGTAGTTGCTCTCCTACTCTCTCAACTCCTGAGTGCATTGGCCCTGTGAATTGTTGCAAAGTGATCTTCCCAAAGGTGCTACCAAGAGTCTTGACACTTCCCTGAAGTACATTAATGGCATCCAAACCAAAAAGAGGGGGGTTCTCATTCCATCATTCAATTTCTTCTGATCTCTGTCATAAGTACCTATGGGTGATAGACCCTTCACAAGTGCCACCTCATAAAACCAGTTGAGCAAGAAATCTCCAAGAATATAGTATGTGCACTTTTCTTGAAATTATATTTCCTACTTTAATAAAAAACAAAACTGTTCATCTCTGGATATGAGCTTTGGAAGGGTACATCTTCACAAACAGAAGTAGAAGGAGGAGGGACTGCATGGAGTCTTGAGAGAGCTGAGGCATGGCCCGAACTATTTTTTTTTTTTTTTTCCTGCGTCCTCACACTGACTAACATTATTAGCCAATGCTAGCATTTAGGCCAGTTGACAGGCAAATGATGCAGAATATTGATCTCCATGAGAGAGAAGAGAATCTACACCATGTTCTCCTGTGGCCTTCCAGTTAATGAAACACTCTGTGCATGAAACAGGAAAAGGTCTCAGTGCTTGGGATTCAGTGAATAGAATTATTATCTATAGTTGTTGTTATACTTATATTAGTAGCAGGAGTCCTGGTTTGGCACTGTGGGAGAGAACACCTACCATAAGATCGGTTTGAACGACAAGGTCGGTGGTTCAAACCAACCAGCTGCTTTTTGGAAACCCAATACAAGGTTCCTATGATTCAGAATCAACTTGATGACACTAACAACAACATAGCTGTTGAAAGGAATCCTGGTGGCACTATTGTTAATTGTTTCGATACTAACTGAAAGATTAGTATTCCATACATACCAATCAGCTCCATGGCAGAAAGATCTGGTGGTAGACTTCCATGGGGCAGTTCTATTCGGTTACTTGAGTTTCTAGGAGTTGAACACCAGCTCGTCAGCACCCAATAACAACAACATTGTTGTTGTTGTTAAGTGCCGTCGAGTCGGGTCCGACCCAGAGCGACCCTGTACAGGGTTTCCGAGGGTGTAAATCTTTATGGGAGTAGAAAGCCTCATCTTTCTCCCGCGGAGCGGCTGGTAGTTTCGAACTGCTGACCTTAAGGTTCGCAGCCCGATTCGTAACCACTACGCTACCAGAGCTCCTCTATATTAGAGAAAATGCTGACCTTGGATTAGAATGTTCCTCCTTCCCTTCAGTTTCCTGTTGTATATACTGTTATCCATTTCATTTAACATTCACCAACTATTCTAGATTAATTACAGGAAACTCATAACATTGGAAAATTAAAAAATGCAAGCAAAGAGTCACTACAGTTTTTCTGCTTTAAACTGTTGAAGTTGCCCTTTCTGATTTGTATCCTTTATTTTTCTGTCTTTCATGGTACTTTGAGAAATTGCATGCCCCTCTTCTCTCACACATCATGGATGACAACGCCCTTCTCAGGGAGTAGAACCCAATCTCATGCCATGTTTTTATGTGTTGTTTTATATTGCTGTTTATATCACTCATGGCACTTAACAACAACAATAAGGAGCTTTGGCAGTGTGAAGGATTACAGGCTGAGCTGCTAATGCCATGGTCTGAAGTTCTAATTCAAAAGCTGCTCCTCAGAGAAAAGATGAGGCTTTGCTCCAGGAAATATTTCCAGCCTCATAAACCCATACAAAGTTGCTGTTAGTCGGAAACCACTCCACAGCCTATAACCACATACCACCACCACCTATATCATGCAGAAAAAATTAGGATTAGGGAACACCCTACAATAATCGGACCTCGTTAGCAAAACAAAAAATTCTGTCTTCAAAGTTGATTTTGTCTACAATATGGGTAACACTATTCAATCCATAATGCATATAGCAGCATTAGCCAGGTCTGGCTCTAAATCCTGTGTAAACCAAGAGTAAAATGCTTGATCCTGCTTGAGCTTTACTTTCTTATCTGTATAATGGGAATGACAGAGCACCCACCTTCGAGAATGGAAATGATAAAATAAGATTCATGGCACACATGCAGACCATTTGCTCATGTCATTAATACTACTATTATGGTACTGCTAGGAGCTCC
>NW_006409233.1:94318-100323 GCF_000296735.1 Chrysochloris asiatica | reverse complement strand
AACCGACTCCACGGCACACAGCTACCAGCCACCAGTCTTGGCACTGTAGGAGAATGCAATGAACCATAGGGTTGGCAGTTCAAACTCACTAGTCACTCCTCAGAAACCCTACACAGGGTTGATATAAGACAGAACAAACTCATTGGCACTTAACAACAGCAACCACGAGAGTTTCTAAGTGAAACATTTTAGATTTTTCACTCACCCAGAGGTACCTCATAAGAATGGCCTGGCCTTCTGATACTGAAAATGTAGCCATTGAAACCTTATGGAGCACAGTTTTACTCCATGCATGGGGTGCCATGGAGTTTAGTCAACTCACTAAATGGTACCTAATCTGATTTGGGGTTTGGTTATTACTATTACCAGGACATAAGCAGAGATCCTGACATGATCGCTTTCTTAGAGCAATGTATGGTGCAAGTGAGAGAGTGGAAAGAAAATTCAGGAAGATACAAAGAGGAGGGAAGTTGGAGAGAGAACACTCTCATGGCAAGATTTTAAGGAAACTTATAAGGAAAGAGCACCGTTTAAAAAATATCACTAGGATCCTTGATCACATTGAGGATCAAGGTGACTGGAGAGACTTATCTTTCTTGTATTACTGCTTTCCCTAAGGGGTGAGTCTAAAAACAACAACATGAGGGTATAGCCCATGGGCCTTCTCCTGCGGATGGAGCCAAATGTGGTGGTGGGGCGGGGCGATATATCAGAGTAAACATGAGTATTTAGAACCTTTTAGAAAACAATGTAGGAACTCAGTTCTTATAATTCTAGGGTGAGACAAAGGGCAGAGTGGAGTCAGGGTCAATTGCAAATCTACTGCCTGGGAACTTAGAAATATGCCAAGAAGTTCATGAAAAATTGGGATATATACAGAGTTGACATATAACTTAGGTAGTGTGTAGTTACAGGATACAAATGGCTAAACAGCTCACTGCAAGTAATAAGTTGTTGGTGGTGGTACTAAGTGCTGTCAAGCTGGTTCAGACTTAGAGCAACTCTGTATCCGGTTTCTGAGGAGCAAGTGGAGGGTTTGACCCACCAACCTTGTGGTTCACAGTCCAATGCTGATCTTACAACAACACACCAGGAGTCCTGCCTATGGGTGGGTGATTAAAATTACCCACAAATGCCTTGGAGGAACTGCCTGGTGATCAACTTCCAGAAACTCAACATTGAAATCTCCATGGAGCTTAGTTCTAACATGAGTTTACCATGAATCTGAAAATTGGACAGCAACGGCCTTTTTGTTTGTTTTCCAATTGTTAGCATGTAAAAGTTACCTAGAGGACTCTAAAATTCTGATGAAATAAAAAACAAAATTAAGCACCCCCTAAAACCACATAACAGCAATAACAAAACAACCACATAAATTTCTGGACTATATTTACAGTTTCTGATTAGGCAGATATAAGGTGAACCCTGAAAAATAATCCCTATGTGATGTCAGACTATTTCAGGGCAAGTGACATAGTTTTGGGGATCTGGTGAAGAATTTTGGGTCCCTTTAGTAAAAAAACCTTAAGACTGTGACCTCAGGCCACTAAACAAAGAGAAGGAGTCACAGTTCTATGAGAGTTTCCTGCATGTTGGTCTAGGGAGATTTTTAGAACCACTGAAGAATACAAATAAAGGATATTTTCATACAATGACAGCAATGTGATTTCTGATGCATATATAAATGTGTACATAAGTAGGAAATCTTTAAAATATTCTCAATATTCCCCATTTGGAAGCACATAATAATATCTCCAAAGTTTCTAAATTTTAATTTCTTGAATCCCTGCTCAGGTTCTTTATTCAGTTAAAAAAAAAAAAAAAAATCAGATATCATTTTACTCTTTTACCTTTAGAATTTAAAAGGGATTTCTGTATCTCCACAATCACCTCAGAGAGGCCGAGTCTCTTCTAAGGATGTGAATGTTGAAGGCAGATGCACACTGGAGAATTTCCAGGACAGTCATGAGTGCAGTTTTGTTAAAGACACATTTTCTAGGAGGAGAGATACTTTCCTTTCTAGTCTGGCAGTGGAGAGATTGTGTTGATAGAAGTTGTGGGTATATTTACATATTATTCTGGTCCTAGGAGTCTTATCTCCAAACTTCCTCATTAGTGAAATTGTTCTCCCTTCCACCCAGTCCTTGAGCACAAAAAAGGCAATCATTGGCTTGCTAATGACCTGAGGGAGGAGCAGCATGTGCCCCCTCCCCTCCTGCCTCTGTTCTGCTTTAGAGTGGAAACTCACAGACAGGATTGTGAGCCAGAGGCTGAAAAGCAGTGAAACATCAACAATTCTTTAACTATCTTCATTGTTGTTACTAATACATTCAATCACTTGAAAGAAACTCTAAATCACTCATTGTTTTAAGTCAGCCCAATCCTGAGTAAAGATTTCTGGTGGTATAGTGGGTGGTCAGTTGGTTGCTAACAAAAAATATCAGTGGTCAAACCCACTTGTTTCTTTGTAGGAATAAGATGTGATAGTCTGCTTCCAGGATTGCCACAGCTTTGGTGTCCCTGACTGTGAGGGCTGTTCTACTTTGCCTTATTGGGTTGCTCTGCTATAGATTGTCTCAATTATAGCGTTTTTTGTTTGTTTGTTTTTGTTTTTGTAACCCTTAGCAAGGAATCCTTTTGTGAAGCAAATGATTAATATGCCAGTTGCTAACCAAAAGTTTGGAAGTTTGAATTCACTCAGAGGTACTTTGGAAGAAAGGTATGGTAATGTACTTCTGAAAATTTCTGCTACTGAAAAGTATGATGAACAGTTACACTCCAACACACAGGGGATTGTCATGGGCCAACGTCAACTCCATGATAATTGTTTTGTTTTGTTTTGATTACTGTAGAGTAAAGGATATTTTCATATAATGACAGCAATGTGATTTCTGATGCATATATAAATGTGTACATAAGTAGGAAATCTTTAAAATATTCTCTATATTCCCCATTTGGAAGCACATAATAATATCTCCAAAGTTTCTAAATTTTAATTTGTTGAATCCCTGTTCAGGTTCTTTTTTCATTTAAAAAAAAAAATCTATTTTGGTTTCTTGTAGTAGTGTTTTGTACACATCTTTGTATGGTAGTGGTGGTGGCAGTTGGCCATGGAGTCAGTTCCGACCCATAGCAACCCTGCATAGGGTTTCTGAGTCTGTAAATCTTTACAGAACCAGAAAGCTTCATCTCAGACAGTACTGTTGGTAGTTTTGAACTCTTGTACTTGAGGTTAGCAGACCGACTCATAACCACTACGCTACCAGAGCAGACCTCGACACTTTTAAAATCATGGTGCTCTCTGTATGATAAAAACTGGACTTGTCATCATCCTGGCTTCTAAAGAGCATTCTGGTTGTATAGCTTGCAACACAGAATTGTTTGTTCTTCTGGCAGTCCATGGCATTTTAATATGAGTGTTTCTGTTCACACATACTTAAAAACAAAACAAAAAACCAGGAACTTGATACAGGGTCAGCTATAGGTAGAAACTGACTACAAGGCACTTAACAACAACAGCAACATCACTCCATGATTGGTACAAGATCAAAACTCTGTGAAAATTAACAAGATTTGAAAATGATTAAGAAATTGATCAGTACTTTGTGTTTGCAATTCTGCTGCAAAAGACCTCCTTGCAGTGTTAAGAAACAGAGACTTTGAATTCTAAGCTATGTGATCCAAATCATGGTATTTTCAATTGCCTCAGATGTATTCAAAAGTTGGTCAATGAATAAAGCAAAATGAAGAATTGTTGCCTTTGAATTATGTTGTTTGCCAAAAACACTGAATATAACATAGATTGCCAGGGAGAAAAAAAAAAAAAATCTGTATTAGAGAAAGTAGTCAGAATGTTTCTTAGAAGCAAGGATTGTAAGATTTCACCTCTTATACTTTAGAAACATTATCAGGAGGGATCAGTCCCTAGAAAAGGACATCACACTTGGTAAAACAGAAAGTCAGCAAAGAAAAGGAAGACTGCCAACAAGATGTATTAACACAGCTGCAGCAAGTTTGGGTTGAAACATAACAACATTTGTGAGAATAGCACAGGCTGAGGCAATGCTATTTTCCATTGTAATTAGGGTGACTATGAGTCAGAACTGACTCGATGGCACCTAATAATAACACAAAAACACACTTGCCAAAAATTACTAAGTGAAAACTCAATGGATCACAATGGTCTAACCTATAAACAAATGTGGGGATGGTACAGGACCATGCAGTATTTCGTTCCATTATACATGGTGTGCCATATTTTGGGGGTGACTTGTTAGCAACTAATGACAATAACAAACAAACATGATCTATTTGATATAAGTAGAGCAATGCACATTGCGCTACAGAATAAGCACCAGCAGTTCAAAACCACCAACATCTTGTCTTGTTGCAAACCTTTTACAATGTTGCTTTGAGTCAGAACCAACTCAACAGCACTTAATAACAACAATAAAACAACAATATAACAGAAATACTACACGTGCATCACTTTAATAAGCAGAATTTTTATTTCATAGTTTAGAAGATTCATTGCTATTATTGTTAGGTGCCATCGAGTTGGTACTGACTCATAGCAATTCTAAGCAAAATATAATGAAACACTATCTGGTTCTGTGCCAACCTCACAACAGTTGCTATATTTGAGTCTGATGTTGCTTCCATATGCCAATCCATTTTATTGAAGCTCTTCCACTTTTTCCTGGACCCTCTACTTTACAAAACATGGTATTCTTTCCCAGGGACTGAACCCTCTTGAGAATATATCTGAAGTATGAGACACAAAGTCTAGCCATCATGGCTTCCAAGGAACATTCTGGCTGTATTTCCTTCAGTACGTGTTGGTTTGTTCTTGTGGCAGTTCATGGTCTAGAAATTCACAATCTGAATTCAGGGAATCAGTCCTAAGACAAAATGTCTCTCTTTATTAGTTCTGGAAAAAAAATCCTTGTCTCCTTACAACATCTGTGAGTCCAATATTCCTTGGGGATATGTCTTGGCATCACTCTTCCTCTGTGTCTAGGAGGTTCTCAACACAGGGACTTTGAGTCCAAAGACATCTTCCATTCCCAAAACTTCTTTATTGGTTATTATCAGATCCCGAGTTGTGTGCTCATGTTTTCCCCTCTTTTTGACCATACCCAAGGACAGTTCTCCTTACATAATATTGGGGCTGTGGCTTGTACATATTATCCTAAGCCTCTTACATCTGATTGGTTGATGACTTCAGATTACATCATATGGATGACTGTACCATTACATAACTGGAAAATTATATCATTACAGCACGGTCTAAAACACAGGGAATCTTGAGTCAGCTAATGAATGTCTCAATAAATGTCATAAGATTAAAATCATGCAGACTATGTTCTATAACTCTAATACAACTATGCTGAAGTCAATAACAAACGGATAAAATAGGTCTTTTGTATATGTGGTTGTTAAGTAGTGCATTCATCTATAGATCTGTAGGTTAAGTAAAAAATCTCAATGGACTTTATTCAAATATATTTCCTGTATAAATTCCAGCAGATATGAGGACAAAGGGGAAAATGAGGACAATTCATAAGAGAAGGTGAAGGTTGTTGTTGGTATCAAGTTCCATCTAGTCGGTTCTGACCCATAGTGACCCTCTATCAGGATTCCCGGTATAGCGCTGTAGGCTAATGCGTCAGACTGCAAAGTCATTTGAACTGCAAGGTTGGTGGTTTAAGCTCACCAGCTGCTCCTTGGAAACCCTCTACAGGATCACTATGGATCAGAATCGACTCAACGGCACTTAACAACAACAACAACATTAGGTTATCAAGGAGTGACTGGTGAGTTTGCAACAAAAATATTGGGGTTCAAATTGACCTTGTGCTGGAGTGCTAATCCTATAGTACCACACCAGGACTCCAAGGGTGGTGTTAGGGATGATTTAATCAGTATACTAATGTCAAAGTGAATGAGTGAACACTGCAAATTCACTAACTTGAAGATAATAATAATTCATACAGTTTTAAGTA
>NW_006409233.1:90972-93476 GCF_000296735.1 Chrysochloris asiatica | reverse complement strand
GATGACAAAATCATAAAAAGTAAGTTATTGCAGAAATTGTTTTCTTCAAGGCTCCCTTTATATCCTTGTTCCTCAGACTATAGATAAAGGGATTCATCATGGGTGTGACCACGGTGTACAACACTGAGGACACTGCTGAACTACTGGGGGACAGATGAGCTGCAGAGCTAAGGTAGACCCCAACAGAAGTTCCATAAAACAAGGAGACAGCAAACAGGTGAGATCCACAGGTGGAAAAAGCCTTATACTTGCCACCTGTTGATGGAATTCTCAAGACAGAGGAGATGATGCAAACATAAGAGAAAATAATTACAGAGAGAGGACCCACACCCAATAGGCTAGCTACTATATACACCAGGATGTTATTGATGAGGGTATCAGAACAGGCCAACTTAACGATCTGAGCAAGCTCACAGAAGAAGTGAGGGATTTTCAGGTCTGTGCAGAAGGACAGGTGTAGCACCATCAGACTATGGAGCAGGGCGTTCATGATACTAATGACGCAGGACAGTAGAATCAGCAGGCCACAGAGATGGGGGTTCATAATGACCATGTAATGCAGAGGAAGACAGATGGCCACATACCGGTCATAGGCCATCACAGTCAGGAGTAAACCGTCCATACACATAAGAACCAAAAAAAAATATCCCTGAGTAAGACAGCCTGTGTAAGTGATGGCTTTGTTCCCTGTCAGGATGTTCAGCAGCATCTTGGGCACAATGGTAGAGGTGAAAGATATGTCCACAAAGGATAAAATGGATAGGAAGAAGTACATGGGGATGTGGAGGTGGGAATCAGAGCTGACAGCCAGGATGATGAACAGATTCCCAAGCACAGTAATCAGGTACATGGACAGGAACACCCCGAAGAGGAAGGGCTGCAGTTCTGGATCCTGCGAAAGGCCCAGAAGGAGGAATTCCAACACATCTGTGTAGTTTTCTGATTTCATGTTAGTTATTTGTCAATAGATCTGAAGCAAAATGAAACAGACACATTGAGTGAATTTTTTAATACTTAAAATTCTGGTAGTATTTAAACTAGTATTTCCTTTAGTTTCCTCTTCTCTTTCTTTCCTTCATGAATATGTTTGAATTGAATTAAAATATCATATTTTTAGTGTTGTAACTACAAAACAGGAAACCTGTTCTACTTTATTTTTGAGGAGTTATTTTACATCTCGGATTCATTTTTAATAGTCTCCTTATATACCATCAAACTTGGTCTAGAAAAAAAAAAATCATCTGTTTAATTTTAATTAATGGAAACACTATGTATGCCAGACCAGAGTTGGGCTTTAAAGGATTTCCAATGATTGATTTTTTGGGAGCTGATCACCAGGCCTTACTTCTGAATCCTCTCTGGGAGACTCAAATGCCCATCCTTTCAGTTACGCTGTTTGCACTAGTCAATCCAATCTATTGACACTGAGTCCATACTAACTCATAGCAACCCTACCCGACACCGTTGAATAACCTCCTAAGGTTTCCATGATTTTTATGGAAGCTGACTGTCATATCTTTCTCTGTGGGACAGCTGGTGTTTTGAACCACTGTCCTGATTTACAACCAAGATGTACTACAAGGCTATCTTTTAAATGAACCCACAAGTCTGACTATAAGACTTCATTTACTTGTTGTTAGGTGTCATGGAGTCGGTACCGAGTCATAGCGACATTATGCACGACAGAATGAGGCCCAGCACAGTCTTGTGCCATTCTGACAATGGTTGCTATGCTTGAGTCCATTGCACTTGTCACAGTGTCAATCCATCTCATTGGAGGTCATCTTCTCTTTCATTAACCTTCCACTTTACCAAGCATGATATCCTTCTTCACACACTGGTTCTTCCTGATAATATGTATGTAGTATGAGAAACAAAGTCTGGCCATCTTGGCTTCTAAAGAAAGCATTCTGACTATACTTCTTCCAACACAGGTTTGTTTGTTCTTCTAGCAAACATGCTGCTTTTAATATTTTCCTTCAATGCCATAATTAATATGCATCAATTTTTACATGGTCTACCTTATTCACATGCATATGAGTCTATTGAAAATACCGTGGCTTGGGTCAAGTCCACCTTAGTCCTCAAACTGACGTCTTTGCTCTTCAACACCTTGAAAATATTTTTTTGTATCAGATTTACCTAACATAATATGGAATTTGATTTCTTGATTGCTGCTTCCATGAGTGTTGAGGGTTGATCCAAGCAAAATCAAGTCTTTGTCAACTTCAATATTTTCTCTGTTGATAAGAATGTTGTTTATTGGTCCAGTGGTGAGGATTTTTGTTTTCTTTACATTGAGCTACAAATCCATATCAAGGACTGTGGTCTTTGATCTTCAACAGTGTTTTAAGTCCTTGTCCCTTTCAGCAATCAAAAGTGTATTATCTGCATATGGCAGGTTATTAATGAGTCTTCTTACAATCCTGATACCATGTTATTCTTCATATAACCCTGCTTCACACATTATTTGCTCAGCATACAGATTGAATAATGGTGAAAGA
>NW_006409233.1:87260-90067 GCF_000296735.1 Chrysochloris asiatica | reverse complement strand
CTGCAATATGCAGATGATACAACCTTGCTTGCTGAAAATGAAGAGGACTTTAAACATTTACTGATGAATATAAAAGACACAACCCTTGAGATGGGTTGTAGCTCAATATAAAGCAAACAAAAGTCCTCACCACTGGACCAATAAACAACATTCTTATCAAGGGAGAAAATATTGAAGTTGTCAAGGACTTCATTTTTCTTGGATCAATCATCAACACTCATGGAAGCAGCAGCCAAGAAATCAAACAACATATTGCACAAGCAAATCTGCTGCACATGACCTTTTTAAGGTGTTGAAGAGCAAATATGTCAGTTTGAGGACTAAGGTGCCCCTGATTCAAACCATGGTACTTTCAATAACCTCATATACATGCAAATGTTGGACAGTGAATAAGGAAGATCATAGAAGAATTGATGCATTTGAGTTATGGTGTTGGAGGAGAATATTGAAAGTACTACTGGCTGTCATAAGAATAAACAGATCTGTGTTGAAAGTACAGCCAGAGTACACCTTGGATATATTTCAGAAGGGACCAGTCACTGCAGAGGGATATCACTTTTGATAAGGTGGAGGGTCAGAGAAAAGAGGAAGACCACCAGCGAGAAGTACTTGCAAAGTGGCAGCATCAATGGGCTCAAGCGTGGCAACAATTGTGAGGTTACCCAGGACCAGGAAGTATTTTGTTCTGTTGTACATAGGGTCACTATGGGTAGTGACTCGATGGCACCTAACAACATCTGCTTATACATAATAAGATTATAAGATAAGCCCATATGAATCTCGATTGTAAATATTGTAGAAATATCAGGCACAGAAAAGATATCTTGTCTGATCTTTAAACAAAACGAGTAACTATGCTTTTTATTCTCAGAAAAACTAGTTTGTATTCTCTTGTAGTTACATTTTCTGATGTGGCAATATAGGATAAGCACAGGACCTCTTATCAAAAGATCAATGATCCAAACCCACCAGCCACTCTTTGAAACCAATGTGGTATGGCTGAGTCAGAACTGACTCAACAGTTCTGGATTCCAACAACAACAACAAAAGAATCAGCTTAGGGCCGTATATGTGGACCAAGTCTAGAAAACTAGAATCTTTTCATATATTTCTTTTGAGTAAAAGTTTTCCTCAAACCTTCTAAATGTTCTTCTGATGAGTGTATTGTAACCATCCCCCAACTCCCTGGACTCCTGAGCACATTGGCCCCGTGCATTGTTGCAAAGTGATCTTCCTGAAGGTGCTACTAAGGTTCTGACACGTCCCTGAAGCACATTAATGGCATCCAACCCAAAACACCTGGAGTTCTCATTCCATCTCTCAGGTTCTTCTGGCCTTATCATAAGTACCTATGAGTGATGGACCCTTAACAATTGCTACCTCATAAAACCAGTTGAGCAAGAAATCTTCAAGAATATGGTATGTGCACATTTCTTGAAACTATATTTCCTGCTTTAATCAAAACAAAACTGTTCATCTCATCTCTGGATATGAGCTTTGGAAGGGTACATCTTCACAAACAGAAGTAGAAGGAAGATGGACTGCATGGAGTCTTGAGAGAGCAGAGACATGACTTTTTTTTTTTTTTTTCCTTCATTCTCACACTGACTTACAGAGCGTTGTTTTATTAGCCAATTTAGGCAAGTTGACAGGCACATGCTCAAGATGGTTTTAGAGGCAAATGATGCTGAATATTGATCTCTCCATGAGAGAGAAAAGAATCTCTACCATGTTCTCCTGTGGCCTTCCAATTAATGAAACACTCTGTGTGTTAAACAGGAAAAGGTCTCAGTGCTTGGCATTCAGTGAATAGAATTATTAGCTATATTTGTTGTTGTTTTATTTATACTCATAGCAGGAGTCTTGGTATGGGATTCTGGGAGAGAGCACCTACCTTCCATGATGAAAATGATACAATAAAGTCTACGGTACAGCTGCAAACCATTTGCTCATGTTATTTACACCACTATTAATGTACTGTTATTCTTAGAAAAGCAGGATGATGCAATGAATGACAAGGTCAGCAGTTCAAACTCACCAGCCACTCCTCAGAAACCCTACACAAGGCTGCTATATGAGTCAGCTCTGACTCACTGGCACTTAACAACAGCAACCGCCAGAGTTTCTAAGTGAACAATTTGAGGTTTGAATCTACCTCCTAAGAATGACCTGTCAATCTGATTCTGAAAATGTAGCCATTGACAACCTTATGGAGCACAGGTATACGCCACATACATGGGGTACCATGAAGTCTAGTCAGCTCACTCAATGGTACATAATTTGATTTGTGGTTTGGCGATTACTACTATATAAGGAGCTCTGGTAGCGTAGTGGTTACGAATCGGGCTGTGAACCTTAAGGTCAGCGGTTCGAAACTACCAGCTGCTCCGCTGGAGAAAGATGAGGCTTTCTAATCCCGTAAAGATTTACACCCTCGGAAACCCTATACATGGTCGCTATGGGTCGGAACTGACTCGATGGCACATAACAACAACAACTATATCAGGACATGAACAGAGATCCTGACATGACTCCTTTCTTAGAGCAGTATGTGGTGTAGGTGAGAGAGTAAAAGGAAAAAAAGGAAGATAAGGAAGAGGAGGGAGGTTGGAGAGAGAATGTTCTCATAGCAAGATCTGTGTACTGTAGGGAAAGAGCTCCATGTTGAAAATTTCACTAGGCCCCTTGACCACATCCAGGAACAAGTAGACTGGAGAGACTAAAATCCTTTCCTGTATCTCAGTGCCTTTCCTAATGGGGTGAGGCTAAAAGCATCGGTTTGAGGGTACAGCCTCCTCCTGCCCTTC
>NW_006409233.1:76610-86550 GCF_000296735.1 Chrysochloris asiatica | reverse complement strand
TCCATGGAGCACAGTTCTAATATGGGGTTACTATTAATCTGACACATCAACAGCATCTGCTTTTTTGTCTGTTTTCCATTCTTTAGCATGCACAAGTTACCTGGAGGGCTCAAAAATTCTAAGCAACTAAAAACAAAACTAACCACCCGCCAAACACACATAACAATAAAAACAAAACAATCTCACAGATTTCTGGACTAGGTTTCTAGTTTCTGATTAGGCAGATTTAAGGTGAGCCCTGAGTGATACTCCCCAAGTGATATCGGACTATTGCAGTCTGCATAACATAACTTGGAGGATCCAGTGAAGAATTTTAGGTCCTTTTATTAAAAAGTCTCAAGATGGTGGCAACAGATGATTAATCCAAGAGAGAGAGTCACAGTTCTATGAAGGAATCCCTGAATGTTGGTCTGGGCAGATTTTTGAGAACCACTGCAGAATCCAAGTTTACCCCAAGATATGATTTATAATAACAATGATCTTACTATTTTACCTTTAGGATATACAGGAGATTTCTGTATCATCACAATCACCCCAGAGAGGCTGAGTCTCTTCTCAGGATGCGGATATTGAAGGCAGACCCACCCTGGAGAATTTCAAGGACAGTCATGAGTGCAGTTTTGTTTAAGGCACATTTTCTAGGATGAGAGATACTTTCCTTTCTAGTCTGGCAGTGGAGAGGTTGTGTTGATAGAAGATGTGGGTATATTTACATATTATTCTGGTCCTGGGGGCCTTATCTCCAAATCTCCTCATTAGTGAAATTGTTCTCCCTTCTCCCAGTCCTTGAGAACAAAAAAGGCAATCACTGGCTTGCTAATGACCTGAGGGAGGAGCAGCAAGTGCCCCTTCCCCTACTGCCTGTGTTCTGTTCTGGCATTGAAACTCACAGAGGGTTGTGAGTCAGAGGCTGAAAAGCAGTGAAACAATATACTCAATGATTTGAAAGAGGCCCCAAATCACCCACAGATTTAAATTCAGCCCAATTCTGTGTAAAGGATTCCTGATGGTATAGTTGGTGGGCAGTTGGCTGCTAACAAAAATATAGGGTCGCTCTGTTTTGGATTTGTCTCAATTATAGTGTTTTTTTTTTTTTGTAATCCTGAGCAAGGGATGCTTGGTGATGCAAATGGTTACCATGCTCAGTTGCTGACCAAAAGTTTGGAAGTTAGAATTCACTCAAAGGTGCTTTGGAAGGAAGGTATGGGAATTTACTTCTGAATAAAGCTGCTATTGAAAACAGTATGACAAACAATTCTGTGCCTACACACACGGTCTTTTCATGAACCACAGTCAGACACTCAATGATATATATATATATATATTTTGGATTATTCCAGAATAAAGGATTTTTTATATAATGCTAACATTATATTTTCTGATGTAAATGTGTATGTTTCCTAGATTTCTTTTTTGGAAACATTAATAATTATGTCTCCATACTTTCTAAATTTTGGTTTCTGGAGTCCCTGCTCAGGTTTTTTTTTTTTTTTTTTTTTTTTTTTCCAATTATAATCTCTTTTCATTTCTTGTAGGAATGCTTTGTACATTTCTTTGCAATGGTTGTGGTGGTGGTGGTGGTGGTGATGGTGGTGATGGTAATGTGGAGTCAGTTCTGATCCACAGTGACTCTGCTTAGGGTTTCTGATTCTGTAAATCTGTAAGGGAGCAGAAAGTTTCATCTGTCTTCCTTAGAAGGGCTATTAGTTTTGAACTGCTTACTTTGCGGTTAACAGTCTAACTCATTACTACTATGCTATTGGTTCTGACCTCGACATATTTAAAATCATATTGTGTTCCATTTGATAAAAACTGAATGTCTCACCCTCCTGGAGTCTAAAGAGCACTCTGGTTATATATCTTGCAACACAGATTTGTTTTATTCTTTTGATGGTCCATGGTATTATCATATGAGTGTTTCTGCTCACACAGTTTAAGAAGCTTCAGAAACCTGCTACAGGATAGCTATGAGTGGAAACTGATTACAAGGCACTTAATAACAATAGCAATGACAGCAACATCACTCTACGATTGATATAAGATCAAAATTCAGTGAAAATTAGCAAGATTTGAAAATGTTTAAGAAATTGATCAGAACTTTGTATAGAAAAGTTCTTATTAGCAAACCTGCTGCAAAAGACATTTTAAAGTGTTAAGAAACAAATACCTTGATTTCTAAGCTACATGATCCAAATCATGGTATTTTCATTTGACTCATATGCATTCAAAAGTTGGTCTATGAATAAAGCAGAATGAAGAAATGTTGCCATTGAATTATATTGTTTGCCAAGAACACTGAATATAACACAGGTTGGCAGAGAGAAAAAACAAGTCTGTCTTAGAAAAAGTACAGTCAAAATGTAATTTAGAAACAAGGATTGTAAAATTTCATCTCCTATACTTTGGAATTGTTATCAGGAGGGACCAGTCCCTAGAGAAGGATATCACACTTGGTAAAATAGAGGGTCAGCAAATAAAAGGAAGATGGCCAACAAGCTAGATTAACATTATCAAAGCAACAATGGGCTGAAACGTAACAACACTTGTGAGAATGGCACAGGCCAAGGCAATGCTATTTTCTGTTGTAATTGTTAGGCCCCAGATGGCCCTATCCAGTAGGAGACCCCAAAAAGATTACCAGGACTCGAGTTCGATGCAACAGCAAGAGGTTTATTTGCCAACGCGCTGGGGTCCACCTTCAGTCACAAAAGCAGGAGACAAAGGCGACCCCCCTTTACAGTACAAGCCAGTTTTTATAAGGTTTTAGGGGCATAATTGTGCAGTACCATAGATACAATTTCTGATTGGTTAACAATTGGCAAAGTATGAGATGTTACAGTTTAATTGGTCAGTACCGGTGGTTTCTGTTCTTAGGCTAGGGCAAAGGAAAACATCTGGCATTTGGCCTTGGGTCCTGTCTATTCTTTATCTAGTTCCCGCTGTTGCTAGGGGTGAAAGGATATTCTAAGGCAGCATGAGCTGATTTAGCACATTCCTGGAACAGGAGGATGTGTTCAGGCTAATGTACAGAATGGAGATTGACCTTGTCTCTGGAGGGAACTAAAAACTGAGGCCTTGTCTATTTAAAATGCTTTTCTGAGCCTGACTAGAGTTTAGTCAAGCAGTCTCTAGGTAGGCAAAACCAGGTAAAATCAGTTAGGTCCTTACATAATTAGGGTGGCTATGAATCAGAACTGACTCAATGGCACCTAGAAACAACACAAAAACACACTTGCCAGAAATTGTTGTTGTTGTTAGATGCCATCGAGTCGGCACAGACTCATAGCTACTCTATGCACAGCAGAACGAGACAATGTCTGATCCTAGGCCAACCTCACTACTGTTGCCACACTTGAGTCCATCGATGTTGCCACCTGGCCAATCCATCTTGATGGGGTCTTCCTCTTTTTCTCTAACCCTCCATCTTACCAAGCATGATATCCTTCTCTAGTGACTGTTCCCTCCCGAAAATATATCCAAATTATGAGAGAGGAAGTTTGGCCATCTTGGCCTCTTGACAGAAATTACCTGGTGACAATTCTATGGATCACAATGGTCTACTCTGTAACCAAATGTGGGGATGTTACAGGACCATGCAGTGTTTCATTCCATTATACATGGTGAGCCATATTTTGGGAGTGACTTGATAGCAGCAAAAAACTGTAAGAAACACACATAATCTACTTGATATACACTGAGCAATGCACATTGTCTTATTTTGTTCTGCAGGATATGCACTAGCAATTCAAACCCACCCACCGCTTTTTGAAAAATCTGTACAGGGTCGCTTTGAGTCAGAACCAACTTAACAGCAATTAATAATTACAACATAACAGAAATACTACAAGTACATTGCTTTAATAAACAGATTTTTTTAAATTTCACAGTTTAGAAGATTTGTTGCTGTTGTTGTTGTTGTTAAGTGCCGTGAAGTCAATTCTGACTCGTAGTGACCCTGTATAGGGTTTCTGAGGATGTATAGGGTTTCTCCAAACTTGTGGTTCAAATGACCTTGTAGTCCAGCTCATGAACCCACAGTGCCACACCAGGACCCCTGGTTGTTGTTGTTAGGTGCCATCAAGTAAGTACCGACTCATAGTGATCCTATGCACAAGACTGAAACATTCCCCAGTCCTGTGCCAACGTCGCAATTGGAGCTACCATTGAGCCCATTGCTACTGCCAAAGTGCCAATCTATCTTGTTTGGGGGGGGGTCTGTCTCTTTTTCTCAGACGCTTCACTTTGCCAAACATGATATCCTTCTCCAGACACTCCTGATAATATGTCTGAGGTATGAGAGATGAAGGCTGGCCAGCCTCCCTTCCAAGGATCGTTTTGGTTGTACTTCTCCCAACAGAGATTGATTTGTTCTTTTGGCAGTCCATGGTTTACAAGATTAGGAATCTGAATTCAGGGAATCACATCTAGGAGGAAATTTCTCTTTACAATATCTGTGGTCCCACGTTCCTTTGAGATACCCATATGTCCTGGCATCAATCTTTCTCTGTTTCTAGGAGGTTCTCAACACAGGGACTTTGAGGAAAAAGATGTGTTCCATTCCCAACACTTCTTTCCTTGTTATAATCATTACCCTGTTGTTCTGCTCATTTTTCGATCCTTTCATCTCATGCAAGACAAAAGGTAATGCAGGTCACACTCCAGGAATGTTCCCCTTACATCTGATCAGAATTGTGATTTGTTTAATGGTGATCCATCTTATCCTAAGCCCCTTATACCTGATTAGTTGATTGCTTCAGATTCCATCGTGGAGATGACTTCATCATTACATAACTGGCAAATTATATCATTCCAGCACTGTCTCAACACAAGGAATCATGACTCAGCCAATGAATGTCTCAATAAATGTCAAAGGCTTAAAATCATGCAGAATGTGTTCTATGACCACAACACAATTATGCTGAAGTCAGTAACAAATGAATAAAAAAAGATCTTTTGTATATTTGGTTGTTAAATAGTATACTCATCTATAGTTCATGCAGGCTAAGTAAAAAAATCACAAAGGATTTATTCAAATACATTTCTATGTACTAATCCCAGCAGATATGAGGACAAAGAGGAAAATGAGGATAATTCATAAGAGATGGTGATGTTGTTGTTGTTCAGTGCCATCAAGCCAGTTCCAACCAATAGGGACTCTGTATAGGATTCCCAAGGAGTGACTAGTGAGTTTGAAACAACCTTGTGGTTTAAACTGATCTTATGGTCAAGTGCTTATCCTTCAGCACTACAACAGGACTCCGAGAGTGATGTCGGTGTTGTTGTTAGATGCCACTGAGTTGGTACAACTCACATGACCCTATGCACAACAGAATGAAACACTGCCTGATCGTGGGCTAACTTCACAATTGTTGCCATTCTTGAGTTCATTGATGGTGCCACTTTAACAATCCAACTCTTTGGGGGTCTTTCTCTTTCTCTCTGACCCTCCACCTTACCAGACATGATATCCCTCTCTAGTGACTGATCCCTCCTGACAATATGTCCAAAATATGAGAAATGAAGTTTGGCCATCCTGGCCTCCAAGGTATACTCTGGCTGTACTTCTTTCAACAAAGACCCATGTGTTCTTTTGGCAGCACGTGGTATTTTCAATATTTTCCTCCAACACAATAACTGAAATGCATCAATTCTTCTATGATCTTCCTTATTCACTGTCCAACTTTCGCATGCATATGAGGTAGTTGAAAATAACCTCATGGCTTGGGTCAGGCATACCTTAGTCCTCAAGCTGACAACTTTGCTCTTCAACACTTTAAAAAGGTCTTGTGCAGCACATTTGCCTACTGCAATACGTCGTTTGATTTCTTGACTGCTGCTTCCATGAGTGTTGATGATTGATCCAAGAAAAATGAAATATTTGACAACTTCAACTTTTTCTCCTCTGATAAGAATGTTGTTCATCCAGTGGTGAGGATTTTTTTTTCTTTACGTTGAGCTACAACCCATATCAAGGGTTGTGTCTTTGATCTTCCTCAGTAAGTATTTTAAGTCCTCTTCACTTTAAGTAAGCAAGCTTGTATCATCTGCATATTGCAGGCTGTTAATGAGTTTTCTTCCAATCCTGATGTCACGTTTTTCTTCATATAACCCAGCTTCTTGGATTATTTGTCCAGTGTACAGCTTGAATAAGTATGGTGAAAGAATACAGTATACTAATGTCGAAGCAAATGGGCATCCATTACAAATTCACTAAGTTGAAGAATGCACACATGGAATTAATTCATTTAATTTTAAAACATTAATTAAAACAATCAACTTTTAGAGTAGTTTTAAGCTTACTGAAAAATTGAGGATAAATTATAGGGAGCTCCCTTATAACTCTTCTTTTCCTATTTAATTATATTAATTCTAATGCAGACAGATTGCTGCCTATATATAGTGAAAACTGTGTCAGGCATAACTAGGGTAAGACTTGATTGTTTTGTGGAGTCTGCAAGATTTTTGCTTTGCCATTACAACTAACCACTTGTCTATCATTTTCTGTTAATGGAAATTATTAATTTTCATTCTCTGACAGGTTCTGGCTATCAGAGGGTTTACTATAAAATATATTGAATAATCTCAATGAACACTCCTAATACCACTATTAAGAATGCAATATGACACTGCTTATTTATAAACGTAGAAGCTGAATTCAGGGGGGTAAGCTATTGATAATAGGTGGTACAGTTTCCACTCAACTAATAACCTAAATGTTGGTGTTTCAATCACAACTAGCAACAATAGGGATCAAAAGACTGGTGATCTGCTTCCATAAAGATTACATCCGAGAAAACACCTGTGGGATAGTGCTACCCTATAACTCACTGAGTCATGCTGAGTGAGAATCGACTTAGCAGCAATGGGCTTGGTTTGGGTTTTATTAAGACCTAGGAAAGCAGCAGTCATTACAAAGTCAAATCCCTCACTTCTTCTGCGAACTTGCTCAGATCCTCAAGCTGGCCTGACTTGATAGACCCTTCATTAAATACCTTGCTAGAGGCAATGAACAATAGAAGTGTCAGAGTCTCTGGCATACTTAGTATTTCATTTCTTTTGACTTCCAGAATCCCATGATCAAGTCAGATGATACAATCATAACAAGGAAGGTATTACGGAGATAAGTTTCTTCAAGGCCCCCTTCATGTCCCTGTTCCTCAGGCTATAGATAAAGGGGTTTATCATGGGAGTGACCACCGTGTACATCACTGAAGCCACTGCTATACTCCTGGAGGATAGATGAGCCGCAGAGCTAAGGTAGACCCCAACACATGTCCCGTAGAACAAGGAAACAACAGACATGTGAGACCCACAAGTGGAAAAAGCCTTATATTTGCCATCTGTTGATGGGATTCTCAGGATGGAGGAGACAATGCGAATGTAAGAGAAAATGATGCCAAAGAGAGGACCCACACCCAATAAGCTACTTACTAAATACACCAGGATGTTATTGATGAGGGTATCAGAACAGGCCAGCTTGAGGATCTGAGCAAGTTCGCAGAAGAAGTGAGGGATTTCCAGGTCTGTACAGAAGGACAGACGCAGCACCATCAGACTATGGAGCAGGGCATTCATGATGCTAATGACCCAGGACAGTAGAATCAGCAGCCCACAGAGGTGGGGATTCATAATGACCGTGTAATGCAGAGGGAGGCAGATAGCCACATACCGGTCATAGGCCATCACTGTCAGGAGCAGATTGTCCATACATACAAAAACCATGAAAAAGTATCCTTGAGTAAGGCAGCCTGTATAACTGATGGCTTTATTCTCCGTCAGGATGTTCACCAGCATCTTGGGGACTATTGTGGAGGTGAAGGAGATGTCCACAAAGGACAGGATGGAGAGGAAGAAGTACATGGGGGTGTGGAGGTGGGAATCAGTGCTGACAGCCAGGATGATGAATAGATTCCCTAGCACAGTAACCAAATACATGGACAGGAACAGCCCTAAGAGTAAGGACTGCAATTTTGGATCCTCCGAAAGTCCCAGAAGGAGGAATTCTGTGACAACTGTGTAGTTTTCTGATTTCATATTGTATGTTTTTGAGTCTGAAACAAAATGAAACAGACATATTAAATGCATTTTGTATTCTTTAAATTCTAGTAATAATTGAACAATTATTTCTCTTTACCAGATGTTTTAGCATTTTTCATACATCTTTGTTTTTTTAGTGTTACAGTACAAAAACACAAAAAAGTGTTGCTTAACTTTCTAAAAGCTAGCAAGCTTGCATTCTTAGGTTTACATCTAGGATTCAATTCTAATAGTCCTTTAATATAGCATCAATTTTGTTCCAGAAAAGATAAACTTTCTACTCAATTCCAAGTTACAGTGACACCATGTATATCAGAGTAGAATTGTGCTCTATAAACTTTCCAATTGCTGAATTTTTGGAAGTATATCACTTCGACTTCCTTCGGAAGCATCTCTGAGTGGACTCAAACATCAAATATTTCAGTTATATTATCTGTACTGTGTAATCCAATGCATTGCCAATGAGTCAATTCCAACTCATGCTAACCCTATATGACATGGTAGACTTGTCTCTTAGGGTTTCCAAGGCCGTGATCTTTAAAGAAACTGACTCACTTATATTTCTCCTGTGGATCAGATGCTGGGTTTGCACTGCCAAACTTCCAGTTAAAAAACCAAGTTGTTCCACTTAAATTCCCTTTGCACACCCAGGGACCTGTTTACATGACTCCATTTCTTAAAGAGTATCCACTATATAGTTAGCTTGATAATTAGTATCTGAGTCTGGTTGTAATTTCAAATCTTAGGTCTAGCTGGAAATTCTAAACTTAGATTCTCTCCTGGACCATTGTGAGAAATAACATCTTCAATCCATTCCTTATACCATTTTATATTTACAATTAGATAACACCTAATAATTAGTCAGGAGTCCTGGTGTAGTGCTGTAGGTTAACGAACTGGACTACAACGCCACTTTGAACCACAAGGTTGGCAGTTCAAGTTTACCAGCTGCTCCTTGGAAACCCTATACAGGGTCGATATGGGTCAGAATTGACTCAATGGCACTTAACAACAACAACAACAATTATCAATTAAAACAAATCTACTTAGGAAGCATACTTTCAACCAATCGAATGTTTCTGCTGAACTGTGATTTGTCATCTCTTACCTGCCTACATCGATGGATCTTATTAGAAAAGCTCATATGAAACTCTATGTCTTTATTGTAGAAATATCAGACAAATATTTGTCTCTGAACCTTGAACAGAAAGTGTAGCTCTGCTTTTTTTTTTCTGAATAATTGGTTCATTTTATGTTTCATTTTATTTCATTTCTTTAGCTAATAAGAAATGAGGGCCATATGTGTGTACCAAGTCTAGAAACTCAATATATTTTACAGTATATTCCTTTTGTCTAAGTTTCTTTCAAACTTGTAGAAGATGTCCATGTGGTGATCTAACTCTCTGTACTCTTAAGTGAATTGGCCCTGGGCATTTTCATGGTGATCTTGCCAAGAGAGTTATGAAAGGCCTAAACTTCCATGCTAAGCACTTAAAGACATCCTATCCAATAAAACCCAGAATTGTTGTTGTTATTAAGTGTCGAGTCATTCTGAGCCATAGCAACTTTGCATAGGGTTCCCAAGGAGCAGCTGGTGGGCCTGAACCACCAACCTTGCAGTTCAAACAACTTTGCAGTCTGATGCATTAGCCCACAGTGACACACCAGGACTCAAAACATGGAGTACTTCTATCCAATAAAACCTCGAGTACTCTACCATTCAGGTTCTTCTGGCCCCTGCTATAAATACCTTTGAGTTGGTGGACTTTTGTCAATTGCCACATCATAAAACCAGTTGAGCAAGAAATATGCAAGAATATGGTATTCAACATTTATTGAAACTGTGTATTTCCTGCTTTAATAGAAACTAAGCTGTTCATCTCAGGATCCGAGCTTTGGAAGG
>NW_006409233.1:74799-75410 GCF_000296735.1 Chrysochloris asiatica | reverse complement strand
TATGGGGCAGAACACCCCATGTCAACTCATAGGAAACCAATAGCAACAACATCGTTATTGTAGTGGTCTTTATGGGACAGAAAACATGAATCTTGCATTGGAATGTCCCTTCCCCCTCCCCTTAGTTTCTTGATGTATATGCTGTTATCGGTTTCATATAACAATCACTAACTACTCTGGATTCATGAATGGAAACCAAAAACAATGGGAAATTGCAAAATGCTAGCAAAGAGGCATTACAGTGTTACTGCATTAAAATATTGAAGATGCCTTTTCTGACTTGTTTTACTTATACTCCGGTCCTTCCGTCTACTTCTTCTCTTACATTTCATTCTCTTACATTTCAAGGGTAGGAATGTCACTTTCAGGGAAAAGAACCCTTCCTCACTCTAAATGTTGCATGTGCTTCTTATATTGTTTCCTATATCATTCAAGGAGCGCTGGTGGTGTAGAGGATGTGTATTGCATACAGTTCAATAAATAACACAACACAATAAATAACACATCAAGTAGCTTTCCAAGTCTGAATCCTTATTTTGTGCCTTGTTGTTGTTGTTGTTAAGTGCCGTTGAGTCGGTTTCGACCCATAGCGACCCTGTACAGGGTTTCCG
>NW_006409233.1:73414-74699 GCF_000296735.1 Chrysochloris asiatica | reverse complement strand
TCTTTCTCCCGCGGAGCAGCTGGTAGTTTCGAACCGCTGACCTTAAGGTTCGCAGCCCGATTCGTAACCACTACGCTACCAGAGCTCCTTATTTTGTGCCTAGTCAGGAGTAAAATCTTTGATCCTCTATGAGCTTTAGTTTCTCTTCCATGTAAGAGGAATGATAATAGAGTGCCTATTGTCCAGGATGAAAATGATAAAGTTCATGGCACAGATGCAAACTCTTTGCTCATATTTATTATTTATACTACTACTACTACTTGACTGCTAACAATAAGATTGGTAGTTCAATCCCAAAGCTGCTCCACAGAAACCCTATATAGGGTCACTATGAGTCGGGATAGACTCAATCACACTTAACAACAACAGAAACAATGCTATTAAAAGAGATGCTAAGTGAAAAACTTGAGATTTGGGTCCATGCAGTTACCTCAGGAGACAGGTCTGGCAATATGATTCTGAAGACGCAACTATTGCAAATCTGATGGATCATCGTTCTACTCGACACACATGAGGTCACTGTGAATCTAGTCAACTTGCGTAACGGCAATTAATTTGGTTTGGGCTATTACTACTACCAGGACATGAGCAGAGATTCTGGCATGAGCCCTCTTTTAGAGCAGTGGGTGGTGCAGGTGAAAGAGTGGAAGGAAAAATCAGGAAGATATGGAAGAGAAGGGAGGTTGGAGAAAGAACATCCTCATGGCAAGATATGGATATTGTAATGAAAGATCACCATTTTGAAAATTTTACTAGGACCCCTGACCACATTAAGGAACAAGTTGACTAGAGAGACTAATCTTCTCTGTATCTTAGTGTCTTCCCTAATTGGGTGAATCTAAAACCATCAGTGTGAGGATACAGCCCATGGGCCTCCTCCTGCCCTCCCAGAAGAATAGGAGGATGTATCAGAGTAACCAAGAGTCTTAGAACCTTTTAGAAAACATTATAGGAATTCAGTTCTTGTAATTCTAGGGTGAGACAAAGGGGTGAGCAGAGTCAGCGTCAATTGCCAATCCACTGCCCAGAGACTTGGAAATATGCCAAGATGTTAATGAAAAATAAGAATACATATAGTTTGTTGTTAATTGCTATCAAGTTAGTTCTGACCCATAGTGACCCTGTATAGGGTTTCCAAGGAGCACCTGGTGAGCTTGAACTATTGACCATGTGGTTCAAACTGACTTTGCAGTCTAGCACAGTAACCAACAGTGCACACCACTACTCTAGTACTCTCTCTCTCTCTCTCTCTCTCTCTCTCTCTCTCTCTCTCTCTCTATATATA
>NW_006409233.1:66042-73314 GCF_000296735.1 Chrysochloris asiatica | reverse complement strand
ATATATATACACACACTATACACACCCATAGATATACATATAGTTCTAACATATAAGCTGATAA
Source organism: Chrysochloris asiatica (assembly GCF_000296735.1). Taxonomy (NCBI): domain Eukaryota; kingdom Metazoa; phylum Chordata; class Mammalia; order Afrosoricida; family Chrysochloridae; genus Chrysochloris; species Chrysochloris asiatica. Next base: position 73,250 of record NW_006409233.1, on the reverse strand, counting down.
CTTTAAGTAGTGAGTCCCTACAGGGTGCAAATAGTTAAATCACCTACTGAACCCAAAAAGTTGGTGGTACTAATTTATGCAGAAGTACCTTGGAAGAAAGATCTGGAGAGCAGCTACACATGGGATTGCCATGATTTTGACAACTAGACAGCAACTGTTTATTTGTTTGACTGTTTTCCAGTCTTTAGCATGCAAATGAGTTAACTGGATGGCTTAACAATTCTAGGAAAAAAAAAAAAAAAAAAAAGCCAACCTCCTCTTAAAATTACAACATAAAAAGCTTTGCACAGATTGCTCAGTTTTTGATTCAGCAGATATAAGGTGAGACTTTAGAAAAACTCCTCTGGTGATGTTCAGACTACTGTGCATCCTATTACATAACTGTGGGGGTCCAGTGCAGAATTCTGGGGAGTCTTTCTTAAAAATCTCAAGACAGTGAGAGCAGAGCATTAAACAAACAGTGATTCACAGATCTAGGAAGGCATCCTTGCATGTTGTTTCAGGAACATTTTGAGAACCACTGCTTAATCTAAGTTTACCTCTAGATAGGATAATAATAATCATACTCATATTCTTTTACCTTTAGAAATTACAAGAGATTTCTCTATCTCCACAATCACCTCACAGAAGCTGAGTCTTCTAAGGATGTGGATATTGAAGACAGATCATACCTCAGGAACTTGAAGGATGTGGTCATGAGTGGAGTTTATAAGCAAGGCACATTTTGTAATATGAGAGATAGCTTCCTTTCTAGTCTGGCAGTGGAGAGAGTGTGTTTATAAGCAATGGGAAGAATTTACATATTTTTCTGGTCCTAGGGGCCTTCTATCCAATGCTCCTCATTAATTAAATTGTTCTCCCTTCCTCCCAGTCCTTGAGCACAAAAAGGAAGCGCTGGTTTGTTAATGACCTGAGGGGGGAGCAGAATTATACCAATTTTCTCTCCTTCCCTTGTTCTATTCTAGAACTGTTACTCACAGAGAGGGTTGAGGATCCATCCAGAGGCAGAAAAACAGTGGATAGCTACCCTTTAAGAAGCATCTCATGCTTTTGCAGGTAGCAGTTACTCACACATTAACAATTCTTGAAACATCTTCAGGGTTGTTAGCAATACACTCACTGACTTGAAAGAAACTCTAGGTCAACTCACATTTTTAACTCAGCCCAGTTTTGAGTAAGTGGCACAAATGGGTAAGAACTTGGCTGCTAACCAAAGGATCAGTGGTTAAAGCCACCAGATGCTTTGTAGGAACAAGATGTGACAGTCTGCACCTATAAATACCACAGCTTTGGAAATCCTATGGGAACTGTTCTTCTTTGTCATAGATTGTCACTATAATATGGAATTGTCTCGATGGCCCTGGGTTTAGTTTTGGTTTATTTTTGCATCCCTGAGCAAGGAATCCTTGAGTGATGCCAATGATTAATATTCCCAATTGCTTACCAAAGGTTTGAAATTAGAATCCACTCAGAGGTGCTTTGGATGAAAGGTCTGATGATCTGCTTCCATAAAAATCTGCTGTTGAAAACACTATGGCACATGGTTCCACTCTGACACACATGAGTAAGAGTCAACTCAATGATAATTGGTTTTCGACTAGTCCTAATAATATAATTTCTAATATGTATCTAAATGTGTACATAGTAGGACATCTTTTAAATGCTCTCTGTATTTCCTTTTAGTGACACTAATGTCTCCATAATTTCTAGATTTTTACTTCAGGAGTGCCTACTTAAGATAACCTCCCCTGACTCTAGATGGAGTCTGTGGTGTGGGGATCATTCATGTGATGTTCCATTCTTTGATAATATGATTGTAAGAAACCCAGAACATATTTGATTATTTTATTAAATACCACTTATTCCTGTAGATACAACTCCAAGAGAAAAATTATTTTTATTGTTTATTCACCATGACTTGAACACTGCCAGACCCAAATGAGAGTTCAGTAAATATTAATGGTATGAACCAATGAATTATTCCAACCTATGGGTTATGACCAAATTTGTATGTCAGTTTGTTGTTTTGTGGCAGTTTGTATATTGCTATGATGCTGGAAGTTATGCCACCATATCTTTAAGATCATCAAATTCAACAATGGTGGACAGGTTTTCTACTTCTAGATTATGACAGACTCCTTAGAAAACTTTCACTATCTACTTCTGAACATGAACTAATGATAAGCCATGGATAACAGAATATTAGCCAATAACTATGGAAGCAAAGACTGTGTGAATCCTAACCAACTATTGATAACATTGTGATGAATGGATATTCCAGAATGCTTAGTTGTGCTCATGAGGAAACAGTACATTGGCTCAGAGGCGGTCATTAGAATGGAGCAAGGATATGCTGACTGGTTTAAAATCAGGAAAAATGTGCTTAAGTGTCTTTCAAGACAAGATGGCAGAGTAAGCAGATATACTGAGCTGATCCACTGCAACAAAGACTTAGGAGGCCAAATGAAATAAATATAGATGGGGACCCTGGAACCCTGAGAATAGGAGGACAAAATGGAGACGTAGATTGAGTGTTAATTGGAAGGGGAAGTTGGACAGGAGCAGTGAGAGAGAAGGTAAAAGGGTGGACTGTGGGCTGGCATGGAGCAGCATAGTCATTGCAAGTTTTGTGAGCAGTTGTAGATAGAGTGTTCTGCAAGCACAGGACACTGCTGGAGGTTGGGATCATAGGGATCCAGTTCTCCCTTGCTTACATGCTCCCCTTGTAGACGGTGGAATGGTCAGTCCTCACCCTCACCAAACCAGTGGCGTGTGATTGACCCTCTTGTGTAGCCTCTGCTCTGCTTGAGGTTGAGCATTGGATGTCCCTGATTCTTGAGATGTGTGGACCCTCCTTGAACAATGTTACACAGAAAACTAAATGCATTCCACTTCCAGTCTATATCACATCCACCTGGAGACAGGTGGTGAGCACCTGGGAACATACCACTTTGCGATCATCAATCAAATAGAAATATGACACCACAATTTCTCAGTGAAATTTGAAAATTTCAGCTTATATGAAGAAACAAGACAGAGTACATCAACAAGTGACCACACTGCAGATTCAGAAAATATAAGACCAAAAATGGTATTGGAAGTTCCTGATAAAGATTTAAAAGAATGCTAATCAGGCAAGCATGTGAAAATTAGATAATGAATAAGAAAGATCTTAGAATAATCAAAGCATTTGAATTATAGCATTCGAGAAGAACTTTGAAAGTACCACAGACTGCTAAAAGACAAATCTGTGTTGGAAGAAGCATAGCTAGAATGTTCCTTAGAAACCAGACACTTCAACCCTCATACTTCAGAAATGGATTGGTATGTGGCAGCAGTAATGGGTTCAAGCATAGCAACAATTGTGAGGATGGTGCAGAACTGAACAGTGTTTCATTCTATTGTGCATAGGGTCTCTCTAAGGAGGAACTGACTTGACACAACTTAACAACAGTAACAACAACAGCAGGCAACTTCAATGGATGGAAAAATGATCGAGAAAATCAAAGATGAAATTAAGGAATATATCGAGAACTAAAGTAGAATTCAGGTAACAAACTGATAAAAAAATAAAAAATTGAGAAACATGCAAATCAACAATCAAAAAGCCATATTAACACTGAGTTTAGGAATAGATAATAAACTGAAAGAGTAAAGTTGAATCAAATCAATTGAAGCCAACTACTGAGCTGGAAGAAAAATCTCTCAACATTTATTTGTTAAAGGAAAAACAAAATTAGAAAAACAAAAACAAAAAATTACAAAGAAAGCCTAAGATTTATGTGGATTGCTGTCATAGCCAATCATATGATTTGTATATTCAAAATGGCTAATGCTAGTCCATTTCAAGTCACTAATCCCTAGAATATCAATACTTATGAGTTCCATATCATTTTTTACAAGTTTCACAAATTCGTAGATTCATACTTCATATATTCCATGTTCTGATTATTAATGGATATTTGCAGCTATTTCTCATCATCATCAACTGAAAGTGCTGCAAGCTTTACTCTATTCATGTCAACATGGTCAACTCTATTTTGAGGAGGCAACTCTTCACCATTTCTATGTTGAGTGCCTTCCAAATTGAGGGGCTCATTATCCATCAGTATATCTGACAGTGTTTTGTTGCTAGTCATTTGTTTTCAGTAATTAAGCATTCAAAAGTTGTCCACTTTCCTTCTTTCTAGTCTGTCTTAGCTCAGCTGAAACCTGTCCACCATGGGTGATACTGGTTGCATTTAAGAAACTGGTGGCATAGCTTCACCAACCTTACAGAAGCATTGATACATGGGCATTTGTTTAATTATCCTGAGAAATTCTGCCTTAAAATATATCATAAACGAATCTATAGACACAAGTATGTAGCATATAGGGTCGACCTGGTTTTCCTTTCCCTCAATCTGAGCTCCCAAATACACATTACATCATTGTCAAGTCAAAGCTCTTCCCTAAAAAAGTTTATCAAGAAACTGATGAAGGCTGACCAAACACATTTGCTGTTGTTGTTATTGTTAGGTCCTATTGGGTTAGTTCTGATGCATAGCGACCCTATTATGCACAATAGAGCCTATGCCCAATCCTGTGCCATCTTCACACTTGTACTATGAGTCAGAATTGCCATGAATCAGAACCCACTCAAAGACACCCAACAACAAGTGCTGAGTAATTAGGTCCTTATTGTATTTCTTTATAGATTTCTTTATGCTTGGAGTATTTTATAATAAGAATTGATTATGTCGGTGGGATTTTAAAACTCATTTTAATTATCCTATATTATAGATAACTTGGTGTGGTTCTGTAGGATAAACACTGGAAGGTTGGCATTTAAAACCCATCAAACACTCTCAGAAACCCTATTTAGGGTCACTGTGACTTAGAGCCAACTTGACAGCACACAACAACAACAATGACAACATAGATGTCCTATTAGATCATTTACCTTTGCTTTTTAAGTTCTCACAGTTTGTATTGGCATATCAATATTAATTTTATTTGCTAGCTAGGTCATCATATGTCCATGCTAAATGAACATTGGCACACCATTAACTCATGCTATCAAGTTGATTCCGACTCACAGTGATGCAGTGGAGCAAAGCAGAGCTAACTGCCCATAGAGTTTCCAAAGTTGAAGTCTGTATGGAAGCAGACTGCCACATCTGACTCTCCAGAGTGGGTGGTGGGTTCAAACTGCAGACCTTTAAGGTAGCAATGAGTATTTAACCACTGTGCCACCAATGGTCCTTTTACCTCGATATCAGTGATGCTCATGTGACTTGTTCTTGCTTTCTGCTTCTCTAGATGAGCAAGATTCATAGTAGAATTTTGGCACACTTTTTCTCCACAAACTTTGCAGTTATCACACTAGAGATATTCTCTCTTTCTTTGAAACTCCTTTATCTGCCCCACCTCTCATTTCTTTTTTATAATGAACTATCCCAGGCTGTCAAGTTGTGCTCATGCAGAATAAATCACAATAGGAAATACCAAGAGGGTGTCATATGTTGAGCATTGTGCTTGATGATATTTTCAATTCATTTTTCATCTTTGCAATATCTCTGTAAAGTTTTATGATGGTTTGCCTTATATTAAAGAGAAGTTGGAGGCTTCTTGGACAGTTGTAAAAATGTTCTCATTCACAAAGCTGGTGCTAATAAGTTCAGCTTTTCTGATTGCAAGTCTTTCAGCAAATAATTGATTATTTGAGGGTTGCTTGCTCTCTTCATCCGTGTTTCTTGTTATTGTTGTTAAGTGCTATCAAATCGGTTCCCACTCATAGTGACCCTATACAGCGCTTGCTAAAAGCAGCTGATGGATTTGAACTGTCAACCCTGCAGTTCCCAGTTTAGTGGGTACTTAGATACTGTCGGTGAAACAATGTTTCACTTGGACCATTTACTCTCAGCACAAGGATTTTAATGAGCTCTTCACCCTTGAGATTTATATAGGGACTTCTTCCAGATCTTTGATTCATAAGAATAACGGGCATGCTCATAAATGTGTCCAGAACATAGGCAATCAACACTTGCATGGATTTTAGAACCCAATGGTCATATTCTCAGGGACCTCATCTTGACATAGGAAATGGGAGTGCCCTGCACTTGATCTTGATACACATCCTTGGCATTCCATGAGAAAGCGGTGCCCAGGTTTTGGCATTCTTAACCAAAAACAATAGGAAAGATGATGTGAAATTCCATGATTAATTTTCAATATTTCTCTTTGGAACATATTAATTATACAGTGAAGACAATGTGCCAAAATGTAAAAGAAATATGAATGCATCAAGTTACTGTGCGGCAATTGGTTTGTAATTATTTCCATAATCTGCCATAAAGAGGCAGAAAGGAAGAGAGAGACAGATCTGAATGAGATGCCCATGAAGTAGTAAAAGGATAGGAAATATGAAACTAGAAATAATAATTTATTAGTGCGAATGAATTATTATTATTATTGTTTAAACTTAAATTAATGGAAAGATGTTTTTCCCTTTTGTTTTTCTCTGAAAAAAAAACCACACACCATAAAATGGTAGTTAAATAGTAGTATTGAAACAGAAAAGAGTGTATGTTAATTCCTATCTTACTATATGTGGTCTGTGTAAGATAAGCAGCTTCTAAAATCAAGGTCTTCTTGTCTTAGTAAATTACCATGGTCACCTTTAATGACAAGTATCTCACACCTGGACTGCTATCTCAAAGGTTCCCCAGATGCCAGGCTCCTTACTAGGTGATTTGTACTGATTCAAGGTTTAAGTCCCATATTTATAACATTATTTGACTTGTCTAGGTGTACTTCACCCAAGTTCCCTTTTCTCTCTTAAAGCTGATGTGGCAAGCTTCTACTACTCCTCTTCCCACTACTGTAAGGACACTCCTATCAAGCAACTTGGATGCCTGTGTTGTTACATTGTGCCTTTCATATCCTAAAATTCCAATTAGGATCTACTAACAAGTTGTTTTCTCCTTTTTTCAGTAATTTAAAGACCAAAGGCTTTGGTATCTTGTGTTTTCACTGTCATTTGTGTCTAGGAATTTTTTTAATTTCATTTTTTATTTGTTCAATGATTTCCTTATCCCATTGGGCCACCTTTCTTTGAAATGGGTACATATATTTGTTGTTGGTATCGTTAAGTGCCGTTGAGTTGATTCCGACACATAACGACCCTCTATGTTGTTGTTGTTAAGTGCCGTTGAGTCGGTTCTGAC
>NW_006409233.1:63359-65245 GCF_000296735.1 Chrysochloris asiatica | reverse complement strand
GGTTTGCTATGAGTCGGTTCTGACTCGATGGCACCTGGCAACAGCAACAACATAGGGTTTCCAAAGAGCAACTGGTGAGCTTGAACCACTGACCTTGCAGTTCAAATGACTTTGAAGTTCAGTGCATTAACCCACAGTGCCACACCAGGTACAAATATGCACCTCTTCTAATTGCTTGGCCACAAAGCTGTCATTCAAATTTCTTGGCATAGATGACTGAGCACCTCTGGTGTTGCATCAGGATGTTGAAAAATTGCAATTTATATTCCATTAATTCTTGTAGCCATGCTTTACTCCAGTGCAGTTTGGACCTCTTTCTGTAGCACCATCAATTTTTTATTGCATGCTACCTCTTGTAATAATTAACAATCAAAATTCCTTTTGTTACAGTGACTATGTGTATAACTTCCATCTTCTTTTTATGTTTTCTGCATCCTTCAATATTTCCTTCTAGGACTGAAATTTAGAAGGAGTTTTTCTCTGGTGGACCATCTTTTCTTGCCTTGATGCCTCCAAAGCACACAGCTTGCTTGAAATTCAGACAGCCAAACAGTCTGCTTTTTCTATGAAGGTCTTTCTTCCAATAAGAATTTTCTGTTTTCTCAGAAGACCTGGGTTGGTCTGCATGGTTTCTCAAGTGGGAATTGTCTGCAAGACTTTTCTTCATGTTTCACCTCAGAAGATTCTGGATGGTGCTCAGGATTCCACCTAAAGTGCCATATTGTACCAAGGCTTAACAAGAAGCCTATTTCCCTGAGGAAACTCTATTTCCTTTTAGCAAATACCATCAGTTGTATGCTGAAAGCAGACTAACGACCTTTCGGTCATAAGTCCCAATATTCATTTCTACCACACATAAATGTCTGTTTTATGACAATAGACAGGAGAAACCAGTATCCACAGGACAGTCAAGCACATAAATATTTCCCCCCTCCTTTTCCCATTTAGCCTATATATCTACTTACAAAACACTATTGTCTCAAGGTTGTATATAAAAGATTATTTGTCTCTATCCCATTTATAGACATAACACCAAATGGCCACCACTCATCTGTCTGTCGTGCTGTGGTGGTTTGAGTTGCTGTGATTTTGAGGGCTATGCCACCAGTGTTTTAAATAACAAGCAGGGTCACCCATGGTGGACAGGTTTCAGATGAGCTTCCAAACAAAGACAGACTAGGAAGAAAGAGTGACAATCTACTTCCAAATTGCTAGTCACTGAAAACTCTATGAATAGCAGAGAAATATTGTCAGATAGAGGACTGGAATGTGGGAAGGCACTCAGAATGTGACTGGGGAAAAAAAAATGCATCCTCAAAGAAGAGTTGACCATAATGACATGAACAGAGTTAAGCTTGGGGGAGAAAAGCACACAGAAACTGCATTTGCTGATGGGCAACAACTTAAAATGAAGAGAAACAGTTGTAAACATCCATTGAAAATTGGAGCATGGAATGTACGAAGCATGAATCTGGGAAAATTTGAAGTGGTCAAAAATGAAATGGAAAGCATAAACATCGATATCTTAGGCATTAGTGAGCTGAAATGGACTGGTATTGGCCATTTTGAATCTGATAACCACATGGTTTACTATACAGGGAATGACAAATTGAAAGGGAATGGTGTTGAATTCATAGTCAAAAAGAACATATCCAGATCTGTCATGAGGTACAATGCTATAATTGATAGGATAATATCCATGCACCTAAAGGGAAGCCCAGTTAATACCACTATTATTCAAATTTATGCACCAACCACTAAAGCCAGTGAAGATGAAATAGAAGAATTCTACCAACTTCTGCAGTCTGAAATCGATCAAACAGGCAATTAAGATGTATTGCCCATTACTGGTGACTGGAATGCAAAAGTAGGTAGCAAAGAGGAGG
>NW_006409233.1:52984-61283 GCF_000296735.1 Chrysochloris asiatica | reverse complement strand
ATGGATTGGCCAGGTGGCATCATTGATGGACTCAAGTGTGGCAGCGGTAGTGAGGTTGGCCCAGGATCGGACATTGTTTCATTCTGCTGTGCATGGGGTCACTCTGAATCAGTTCTAACTTGATGGCACCTGACAAATCCCAGTTAGCCTATGCATACCTCCCTGTATTCTCCTATCTTCATTGTTCATCTGCCACACTCCCTTTTCTTGTGTATTGTACTCTCTCCCTTGTATATCACCCTCCTCATCACCTGAGGTGATCTTCACTTAAAGCAGAAAATACCAGAAAGATGTTTACTGAAAAGGCACAGAGCTGTGTTGATCATAACAAATTCTGGATAATGTTGTGAGGAATGGGGTTCCAGAACACTTAGTTGTGCTCATGGGGAACTTGTATGTGACCAATAGGCAGTAGTTAGAACAGAACAAGGAGCTACTTCATGATTTAAAATAAGGAAAGGTGTTTGTCATGGTTGTATCAATTTTATCATACTTATTAAATCTATATGCTGAGAAAATAATCAGAGAAGTTGGACAATATGAAGAAGAAGGCTTATCAACAAACCATTGCCTAATGATGGCCTTTGATCGATTTTTTCCCTTCTGGTACCCACTGAGGTACAAGACCATCATGAACCCAAAACTCTGTGGGCTGCTGGTTCTATTGTCCTTCCTCCTTAGTGTTCTCAGTGCCCTGCCTCACACTTTGATGGCACTGCAGTTGTCCTTTTGCACAGATAGGATAATCTTTCACTTCTTTTGTAAACTAGTCCTCAAGCTTGCCTGCTCTGATATCCTCATATATGTAATAACATTAATAACATCTTGGTCTATGGAGTGAACAGTCATTTTGGAGTTGTTCCTCTCTCTGGGATAATTTTCTCTTACACTCAAATTGTCTCCTCTACCTTGAACATTCGTTCCATAGTGTGTGGAAAGTATAAGGCCTTTTCATCTGTGGGTCACATTTACTTGTTTTTTCCTTATTCTAAGGGACAGGTTTTGGGGTGTACCTCAGTTATGCAGGTACTCACTTGTCTAGGAAGAGTAAAATTGCCTCTGTAATGTATACTGTGGCCACCCCTATAATGAACCCCTTTATCTACAGTCTGAGAAACAAGGACATGATGGGAGATTTGAGGAAACTCATCTCTAGAATACTTTCTTTCCATTGATGTGTCAGATGATTTTCAATCTGTTGGAATAGGCCAGAGATAAATAGATGAGTGTATCATAAATGCTGACCAAATTCTTTAAAACAAGAGAGCAGCAAGTGTGATGGCTAATGGACAAACCTTTGGAATCAGAACTCCATGGTGAATCCTACCTCTTTAGTTTTGTTATAGTTTGAAAATTAATTTCAATTCTCTAAGTTATGTATCTTTGTGTATAAAACTGACAAAATAACAATGGCTTACTATTTGGGAAGTTTGGGAAAGATTTGAGATACTTCAACTTTATCAGTGAGGATGTCTTTATTTGTTAGAAGAGGAAAGCCTCTATACCTGCTGGGACAAACAATAAAAATAAGTATAATCTTTTTTTCTAAAAAAGAGTGCACAGATAAGGTGAAATCAGCCAAAGAACTGCAGGGATGTTTTTCACTCCCCTGTGTATTGACTTCCTGTGGAGACTTTCCCTTTAATGGTTATCAATGACTGCAAAGGTGCATGGGTTGTTTCTAGACATTATAACCAGATATAGAAAAGTGACTGCTTCTCCTTGGTGTCCTTTTAAAAGAGAGATGATATTTCCAATGTGTCATCCAGAAGACATTTTCTTCTTCATTAGCTTCCATTGAGACACATGCTCAATTGAGACACATGACTAAATGTTTAAATCCCACAACTCTAAAGGCATTAGAAGTGTCTATGTATACTTTACTTAAGTTCCCTTTGCCCTCTTAAAGCAGACTGGTCAAGTTTTTATACATGATGATAAGAGGTACACTGAGCTTTGACAATCTAAGTTGTAAATCTTTACTAATTCTTACATGAAGACCATAAATCTTGTAGCAACAACTTAAACTCGTGTTGCCTAAATGAGATCTAGTGTAAAATGAGGAATGGTAGAAGGACCTAGCTCACAGATGTGCATAATTCTATATATCAATACTTAGAGATCTTTGTTAGCAGTTGGGTTGTAGAAGATTATAATAGTTATTTTATTTGTTATGATTTTTACTTCATTTTCTATTGAGTCAATTCCAACTCATGGTAATTCTAGATGTGTCAGAATACAAATGTGCTCCACTGAGTTTTTAGTGGCTGGTGTTTTAGAACTTGATCACCAGGTGTTTCTTCTGAGGTGCCTTTTAGTGACTTAAACCTCCATCATTTTTGGTAAGCAGCTCAACAATTTGTGCCAACCAGTAGTCCTACTAATACTACTATTAATTAGAATCATTAGGGAAGTTTTTTGTGTGTGATAAGAACTCAAATAATGAGATATTGAACTAGAAGTGGAGAATTAAAAGAACAAGTTTCAAAGATCCATTGACAGTAGGTTAGGTCATGGACTTGAATTCCACTACGCAATGCATTGGTGAACCAGGCCATTTTCTCCTCAGAAGTCTACCAGGCTTGTTCCAACTCTGTGCTCTAGAATATTTGTCCTCAGCATGTGGTTCCCAGTTTAGCAGAAGCAGCAATTGAGATTTTGTTATAAATGCATATTGTAAAGGCCTAATAACCAATATTCTAAATCCAATTCTCAGGATGTTGTCCTGCAATCTGTATTTTCTGTAAGCCCTTCATAGCACTCTTGTCTTGGGAGATTTGAGAACTGCAATTCTAAAACACATAATATCATATAGTTTTGATTTCCCTGACCATTTTCAGAGTTCAGAAAATCCTTAATAAGAGACTAAGTATGATTTAATATTATATTCATGTTACCTCAAATATGTGGAAAAGAGTACGTACTTAACTAAAGTCTGGAAAGATGTGGTAGTGGAGGTGAAAGGAAGACCTAGAAAAATGAGAACGTATAAAAGGAAAGCGACACAAAGAAGAAGAGAAAAAAAAAAAAATAGAAAGGAGAAAGAGAATGAAAAATAGAGAGAAATAGAAGTAGAGAGAACGAAGAAGAAAGAGGAAGAACAGAGACACACACACACAGAACCACAAGAACGATTTATATTTATTTAGTTTTATAGTATAGATTAGAGGTTATCTCTAAAATAAGCGATCTTTATATACATGTTTTATGTACCCATCTTATTCTTTCCACCAGATTCATTAACAACATGGGAACAGAGTGCCAAGTAGGTGTATCAGAATTCTTTCTCCTGTGACCCCTTCTCTTTGGGATGGATCATTGAAACTGTAACCTACTCATCATCTTGATCATGCACATTCACACCCCATATCCTTCTTCCTCTCCAGACTTTCCTTCACTAACATCTGTTTCAGCACCACCATGACCCTCAAGATGCTGGTGAAAGTTCAGACACAAACCAAATACATGAGTTACACAGGCTGTCTCATCCAGATCTGCTTTGACTTGGTTTTTGCTTATTTGGAAAATTGTCTCTCTGCAATACTGGCTTATGATTGCAATGTGGTCATCTGACACCCACTGGAGTACATGATCATCATGAACTCCAACCTCTGTAGACTGCTGATTCTACTCTCATGGTTCATTAGCATTATGAATGCCTTGCTCTACAGTCTGAAGGCATTAGTCTATCCTTCTGTGCATTCATGGAATGTTCCCAATTTTACTGTGAGCTTGTTCAGGTCCTCAAGTTTGCCTGTTCTTAACCATTCTTCAATACTAGTCTGCTGTGTTTTGTGACAGTAACCCTAGTACCATAGTGGTTTACAAGTTGGGCTGATAACCAGCACCATCTCTTTCGGCACAATATCTGACAATATTCTGGTATTCTTCATCATGTTTCAATGTGCAATATTGTGGTCCTGAAAGGGTTCTACTGTTATTTATAAGATATTCAGTGACTAGATGTTGAGTCATTTCATTACAATAATTTACTATATTTTTCAAAGAATACCTGTTCAATTCTTTTGCTTAATTAGTTCTTCCATTTTTAATGGGGCTCTGAGGAGTGGCTCTCCTTCTTCCCCATATGTCTTGGTCTGGACGCTCAGTTGAAATCTTTTGGCCATGAGTGACCCCATTGGTATTTAAAATATCTGTGGTATAGCTTCCAGCATCACAGCCACACACAAGCACCACAGTACAACAAATTGACAGAAAGTGGTGGTTCTACTTCTTGGTACACTTGAAATGTTTTATAATTTAAAAAATGCAAATTTATATCAATGTAATGGCACTGCGGGTTAATGTGCTGAACTTCAAAGTCAGTTTGAACTGCAAGATCATTGGTTCACACTCACCAGCCACTCCTCAGAGCCCTATTTAAAATGGAAGAACTAATTAAGCAAAAGAACTGAACAGGTATTCTTTGAAAAATATAGTAAATTATTGTAATGAAATGACCCAACACTTTATGTTTGAATAAAAGGGGGAGGAGAATCAAAACACAAGCATAAAATTGTAACATTGAAGTATTCTATGGACAAAATATTAAATGATACAGTAAGCATCAAATACAGATGGAAGAATAAACAGTACCAAAATGAATTGACCAAAGTTTAACCACTTTAGAGGGTACAATATGCTCAAGAGCCAATAATAGTAAAGTAAATCGTCCATACTGCTATACTTAAGGTACTGGTTGTAACTTTGTGGATGTGATTCCATGCTATATCCTCAGCATCCCTCTGAGGACTCACATCCCCTTAGTGTTATAGGCCTTCTGCGACCATCTCTGGCTTAAGGAGAAGTTCACTGCTTCTTGGTATCAGTCCCAATTGTCCAAGACTGACCTTCCCTGGATGTGAGAGAATGTGGTGGGAATCACAGCATCAGGGAGTCAGTCCTCTCGAGCACTTCCCTTCTGTGATTTGTGCTGCTTAAGGGTTGGTTATGCCTTGGGGAAACAACGACAGTACAATTTATAATGAGGAACTTTGGAAATTGAGCCCCAAGGGCCACCAGAGACATATGTTGTCTTTCTGTGACCACTGCACTAACAACCTTATTCAGGCCAGGAAGAGCACACTCAAGTCTCCTTCAGAGATGATCCATCTCACCTAGGAGCCCTGTGCCTCACTTAGTCCATCTTTTCTTCCTGGCTACAGGTTTGTCATATTTCTCCTTTACTATTTAGAGGTCCACTGGAGAATTCCCACTGATGGCTGCAAGGTCACTAGAAGTGCTCTGAATTTCATTTTCTAGTATAGAGAGAAACTGAGGAATTTTTTTTTTTTTTTTGACAAGCTTATCTTGAAGGTATTCAAAAGGTATGAGAATATGGGGTAAGATTCTAAATCAACCAATGGGCCTGTTCTTGATATAGTTACTTCTTCTCTTGAATCTAATTTGCAATCAGCTTTCATTAGTTCCATCCTCTACTGTTGTTATGTTGTTAAGTGTTGTTGACTCAGTTCCTATTCATAGCGACCCTGCATAGGGTTCCCTAAGAGCAGCTGGTGGGTTTGAACTGCTGATCTTGTGGCATCATATCAGAAATCCATCCTCTACTATGTCTGCTGAATTCCAAAACATGAATTATCCCTTAAAAACTGATAAATAGTCTATCATTTTCATTTCATTCTTTTGGCCACAAGTGGGTCTACTGGGTCATGAATTTGGTTTCTCACTTCTTCCTGGTTCTAGACTTCACCCCTAGAGAAGAACTCTAGTCTTGTTCCTGTCATTGGATGCTTAATACTCTGGAAAAACAAAAGATTAAGATCCATGTATATCCATTGGTCTATATTTTCAGTCTTTTTGTTTCCTTTTAAAAAACAAAAAGCAAAATTTATGTAATATGTTAAATAGAAGAGCACAGTGAACCATAAGAGAAAAAACCTTTCAGCATTAATTAATATTGACATTTGGCCATATTAGCATATTAGCCACCTTTTATAAACTATAAACTATTACACACATGCATGGAGTACTCTTTCTTCTTCTCTCTCCCTCACTACTTGCATTCCCAGAAGTCAATACACTCTGGAATTTGGTAGTTATTTGCATTGCTTAAATTAATGTGTTAAATGTATGTCATGTGAATGTGTCTACAAAATACTTTTTTAATATGTCAAGAAAAAAATAAAACAAACACCAAAACTCTGAGAAATCCAAATGTGGTAATGGATAATAGAATTAATGAGTCCAGGGGTACTTGAGGAGAGGAAATCAGGACGGATATGGTGCACAGATGCGTGAGTGCTTCAAGGGCATATCCATTGTTTTATTTATTTAAAGACAGACAAACAAAGAACAGAAGAAAGTGTGACAGAATGGTTGATTATCATTGTGCTGACTGATGTCAAGTTCTTCATAATCATTCTTTCTATTTTTCAGAATCCTAAAAATTGAACAAAAAAAGTTAATTATTTTGGGGTACATTAATAGTTTCATAAATTTTGCCATGTTATTAGCTGTCATTTAACAAATTACTTTCGCTCTTAATATTATTTTAAGTTTAATTTTATACATGCATAAATAATTTAAATATTTTAATTTGGAAACTTAAAAATAATTAAAATCAGCATGCCATATTTTATGTTTTGTGTATTCCCACACTGAAGAGTGATTAGATTCTTTCCTCATCTGCCTCATCACACTAAGGTTCCTAGTGGAGATTTGAACACATCTCTACTTTGCTCAGTCCTAAGACATTTCTCTTCTTTTTCTCCTCTTGCATTCTGTTCCACCCTCCACGTCCATTTGGGAATCAGGACTTGTTCACAGAGAAAAACAGTGATGATAGTAAAAGGTATGGCAGGACAGTGATGGAGACTGTATTTGGTAATTTTCCTTTTTTCTTTCATATCCTTGTAACATCCTTGTATATTTTTACAGTAGTCATTTGTATTTGAATTGACACTGACCTATGGCAATTCCATATGTGTCAGAGTGGAAACTGCTCCACAGGATTTTCAATGATTGATTTTTCAAAAGCAGATCACAGGACTTTGTTTCTAGGCAGTACTGGTAGGCTTGAGCTCCAACATTTCAGCTGACAGCCAGGTGTGTTAACTGTTTATATATGTCAGGGATTTCACTGGGGATCAAGAATTAATAATTTTCACAGATGTAAAAAAGAAAGGAAGATGTTACAAATGAAGGGAGTAAAGAAAAGTGTAAATGAATATAGCTAGATTATGTGGTGCTTTAGGAAAAGCACTGCGCTACCAACCACAATTTTGGCAGTTCAAACTCACCACCTGCTCTTGGGAAACCCTATACAGTGTTGCTATCAGTAGGAACTTGAAGGCATTTAACAACATGAGCAATTATATATGAATAATTTTCAATTTTTCGTTCTTTCTTTGTTAACCTTCATTCATGAGGTGAAAGCCAGTAAATAGACAATGTGTTTTTTGCAACAGCGAGAAAGAGGTAAGAAATTTAAATGAATGTTTCATCTTCTTTCCCAAACATAAAGATAACACAAGATAACAGGTGCTGAGGTGTTGCTGTGAGCATGCACTATACTTTTCACTTAGCTTTGTAAGTCCTAACACTATCTGTAAGTATAACTACCCAGGCGTATTTATTTCAACTTTACTTTGATCGCTCTGCCAGTCTCTCTGGGGACTGACTATCAGAGTTTAGGTTTATTTTCTCTCTTGTAGTCTAAATAGTCAATTTATTACTATTTTGCTTGATGTACTTAAGATTCAACTGTATTCATTTTTTAGTGATGTCATAACAAAGTGCCACAAACTGGGTGGCATACATAAAAACAGAAATTTATTGTCTCACAGTTCTTGAAACTCAGAAACAAGGCTGTTGCCTATTTATCCTTCTAAGGGCTCTGAGGGACTCCGTTTCATTCTACTTTCCTATCTTCTAGTGGTAACTGAGGACACCTGGTATTTCTTTCTTTAGTTCAATCACTGCCTTCATCTTCACATGACTGTCTTTCCTTTATGTCTCTTTGTGTAGCTTCTATTTCAGAAGGACTGCACTTATAATAAAGTATGATCCACACTACACTACTATGAGATATTATTATAATAGCATCTGCTATTTTCAAACAAAATCGGTGTCACAGGTATTAGAAGTTAGAACTTAAACATATTTTGGGGGTCTCCATCTGATTTATGGGGAAAAAATGGCCTCATCCTAGTTTCAGAGGAGGGCATTTTAGCCTTCAAATGAAGACAAAGCTACAGTAGAATATTTGTACAGCATCTCTCTTAGTCTTTCCTTATGGAGAAATAAGGAATAATTTGTGGACACATTTCACATTTTAAAA
>NW_006409233.1:49633-50859 GCF_000296735.1 Chrysochloris asiatica | reverse complement strand
GCACAAATATGCAAATTCACCACTTCTTTTGTGAATTAGCTCATATTCTCAAGCTTGCCTGCTCTGATAACCTCATCAATAACATCTTGATCTATGTAGTGACCAGTCTTTTTGGAGTTGTTCCTCTCTCTGGAATAATTTTCTCTTATTCTCAAATTGTCTCCTCTGTCCTGAAAATTCCATCAGTTGATGGCAAATATAAGGCCTTTTCCACATGTGGGTCACATTTAGTAGTCGTTTGCTTATTCTATGGGACAGGTTTCGGGGTGTATCTCAGTTCTGCAGGAACTCACTCTTCCAGGAAGAGTGCAGTTGCCTCCGTAATGTACACTGTGGTCACTCCTATGATGAATCCCTTTATCTACAGTCTAAGGAACAAGGACATAATGGGGGCTTTGAGGAAGCTCATCTTTAGAATACTTTCTTTACATTGATTTGTCAAATGCTTTGACTTTCAACTCCTGAAACATACCAGGGAGAAACAAAAAAAAAATGACTAATTCACAAATCCTGGCTTTTTTTTTTAATTGTTATTATATCCACTTTAGTTCTGATTTTCGTTTCCTTAATGGTTAATGGCGCCGTCCTGGTGTGGCGCTGTGGTCTAATGTGTCAGACTGCAAAGTCGTTTGAACTGCAAGGTCAGTGGTTCAAGCTCACCAGCTGCTCCATGGAAATCCTATGGGTCAGAATTGACTCGACGGCACTTAACGACGACAATGGTTAATGGCTGGAAAAGATGAAGCTTTCTGCTCCCGTAAAGATTTACAGCCTCAGAAACCCTGTACAGGGTCGCTATGAATCAGAACCGACTCCATGGCACATAACAAAAACAACAACAATGGTTAATGGAGTAATGTGTGATGCTGTAGGATAAGCAATGGACTGCAAACCACAAGGTTGGCAGTTGAAAATCACCAGCTGCTTCTAAACAGTGTTACCCTGAGTCAGAACTGACTTAATGACACTTAACAACAACGATTAGTATTTTTAAACATCTTTTCCTGGGTTTGTTGGACATCTGAATATTCTTTTGTAAACTATCTATTCATTTATTCAAGTCCTTTGCCTATTGTTTGATTGGGTTGTTTATCTTTTTGTTGAATTCCGCATTTATCATTTTCTTTGATATTCTTCTATTATGTTTAATTTACTGGAATTGAAATTATGTGATCATTTTTGTCCTAGCACACTGTCATTTTCATGGGATTCAAGCATATCTTTTT
>NW_006409233.1:47417-48333 GCF_000296735.1 Chrysochloris asiatica | reverse complement strand
AATGACTCAACAGCACTTAACAACAACAATAGCATAAGGTGTGTTGTTGTTAGGTGTCCTGTACTTGTTGCTGACTCATAGAGATGCTGTGCTCAACAGATCAAAACAGTGCCAGTTCTGTACCATCCTCACAATTATGACTTTAAAGCACTTCTGCTGCCAATGTGATAATCCATCTCATTGGAGTCTTCCTCTTTTTTGCAGACCCTCCACTTTACCAAGCATAATGACTACCATCAGGAACTGGCCTATCCTGATAGTATGCCCAACATATGAGATACATAGTCTTGACTTCCTAGCTTATAGGGAACATTCTGGCTGCACTAATTCCAATACAGATATGTTTGTTTTTGTGACAGTTTATGGTTCTTTCAATATTCTACTCCAATACCATTATTCAAATGCACCAATTATTCTATGGTCTTCCTTATTCAATGTTAAACTTTCACATGTGTATGAGGCAACTAAAAATAACTGGCTTGGATTACCCACACGTTAGTGTACAAACAGATAAATTTGCTCTTTAACACTTTGAAGAGGTCTTGTGCAGCAGATTTTTCTAATACAATTCATCATTTGATTTCTTGACTTCTTCCATGTGTGTTGATTATGACTAAGCAAAATGAAGTCTTTGACAACATCAAAAGCAATGTTGTATCATCTTCATGTTGCAGGTTATTAATAAGTTTCTGTAATCCTGACATCACGTCTTTCTTCTTATGATCTGGTTTCTTAGCTTAATTTAATCATAATACAAATTGAGTAACTATCATGAAAAGATACAACTCTGGTGCATACGTTTCCTGAGCAAATATCTGCTTGTTCTGTTCTTACAACTCTCTCTAATGAGCAGTCATTTTTTAAATTTCCTTCGGCAAAATTTTACTTGCATGTGATGTTAATGATATTGTTTGAT
>NW_006409233.1:43675-47154 GCF_000296735.1 Chrysochloris asiatica | reverse complement strand
TGTCCAGAACCTACAAAACCACAAAGATACATTGCAGAGCTTCATGTGTTGATTTATTTCTAAAGTGGTTTTCCTGATGGTCATGAAAGACAGTAAGAGTGCAGGAATCATTTCAGACAAAATTACCGATAAAGAAAGCTGACTGCTTCTACCAGGGTCTCTTGAATCAAGAAATAAACTTCCAAAGGATTCATCTAGAATATCCAATATCAGCCTGAAATTGGGCATATGCCCTTTGTAAAATGCATTATGGTGAGAGGGATTTCATTACCTTGGATGGACTAAATTAATCTGCTGATTTAAGAATTCTGTTGTTGACAAAGTACCTAAATCTGGAGAGGTGATAGTCTCTTCAACGTATGGTGTTGGCAAAATGGAGAGGTGATAGTCTCTTCAACATATGGTGCTGGCAAAATTGGAAGCCAATATGCAAAAGATTGAAACAAGATATTTACCTCACACATATACAAAAACCAATTCAGCATGGATTGAAGACCTAAATGTGAATTCCAAAATTATGAAGACCATCAATGAAAAAATAGGGACAAATGTGAGGGCACTAATTCTGGGAATACACATACTACAAAACATTTTGAAAGCTATACAAACAAAAGTGGAAAAAATAGATGATTGGGACATATTAAAAATTAAAAACTTATGTGCATCAAAATAATTCACCAGAAGAGTAAAAAGGGAACCTACAGATTGGGAAAAAAAATCTTAGGCAATGACAAATCAGACAAGGGACTTATTTCTAAAATATATAGGAATCTTCTACAAGAAAAGGATGAATAACTCAATTAAAAAATGGGCACAGGACATGAACAGACATTTCACCAAGAGGGAGATCCAAGCAGCCAACAAACATATGAAGAAATGTTCATGATCACTAGCCATTAGAGAGATGCAAAGCAAAACAACAATGAGATATCATCTCACACCAACAATAACAGCAAAGATCAAAAAAGTAGAGGACAATAAATGCTGGGGAGGATTTGGGGAGACTGGGACCCTCCTACATTGCTGGTAGGACTGCAAAATGGTACAACCTCTCTGGAAAGCAATATAGTATTTCCTCAACAGGTTGGAAATAGAAATACCTTGTGATCCAGCAATTTCTCTACTTGGTATTTACCCACAAGAAACACAAGGCATAACACTAGTAGATATATGCACACCAATGTTCATAGCAGCACTATTTACAGTAGCAAAAAGATGGAGATAGCCAAAGTGCCCATCAACTGAAGAATGGATAAACAAACTGTGGCACATACACACAATGGAATATTATGCTACCTCGAAGAACAACAAGGAAGCTGTAAGCTATCACATAACATGGATGAACCTTGAGGACATTATATTGAGTGAAATTAGTCAGTCACAAAAGGAGAATACTGCATAGAACTAATACTGTAAAAGACTAAGCAAAAGAACCCATACTACAGGGCAGGGGGGATTCTTTGCTGGTTACTGGGATGCTGGGTGGTGGGGTGAGAGGAAGAAGGGAAGGTGGAGCACAGGGTAAGGAATGGACACAGTGTAGTTTGGGTGCTCCGCATGGGGACAATACACAAGAAGGGGGAGGGGATTGGAAGAACAAGGCGGATGGGAAAATAGTTAGGCAGGTTTGCATGGACTAAGTAGAACAGAGGAAAATAATGATGTATGCACAATCTTGAAACAACAGGGCTCTGGGATACAGAGCTTTAGACACGGTTGTAATGGGCAAAAGGGAGGAAATCATGTTAAGATGCTTGGCTGTCTTTTGAATCTTGGTTTCCTTGGCATACCATTATAAAATAGACACTTTAGGAGGAGAGAAAGGAATAGCCAGGAATATCACCACAGAAAGCTTGTAAGCCCATCTTCTGCCTATAACCAATTGGAATACCTAAAATGGGCCTGCAATATTCCCAGAGAAGGAGGCTTCCTGCAGAGCCTCTGCATTACATAAAACCATAGGTGGAATCCTGAACCCTATTCAGAATCTTCTGAGGTGGGAAATGTTCACTTGAAAGGACAAACAGACCAGCCTGGAGTGACTAGAAGAACAGAAGACACTTCATGAAAGAAAGACTGAAAGGAAAAATACAAAACAGTAATGGCAGTCTGATTGATTACTACAAGAACAAGCAAGTTGTTCACCCAGGAGATATCAAGGCAAGTGGCCAGGTCCCCTCAGGGCAACCCCATTTCCAAGACTAAGACTCAATGGGATTACACGAGCAGACATGTGCTCAGATTGGTGACCATGTTCATCATCAATAAGGGGAAGTGAGGGGAAAACAACAATGAAACTGCAAGCTAAGCCCTACAATGGTCAATAGACTCCTGTGAACCTGGGTGGAGACCTGGTTGGCCAGCAGTGTGGCAAGACCTGGGGACTGCAGAGCCCAGAGTCAGTGACATAGTCACAGAGGACTAGAGTGGAGAGTGAAGCATCCAGCTGATAAGAAGAGAGGGCAAATGCATAAGAACACCTACACTTGCAGATAATACCCACTTGATCTGGCTTCAATGACTGAATGATCAGAGGTCAACTAGAAGTAGAAAGAAGAGGAAAAAAAAAAGAGTAATCTGATGCACTTTGATGAATTTGACCTACAACTATAGATGCAGTAGCTCAAAAGAGGGAACAAATCCTTACAGCAAGGATGATTCCCACCCCCTCCATACACAGAGTAGACAGGGATGGACAATTGGACATTGGCTACCAAAAATGGGGGGAGGGGCTACAAAGGCAAGAAGTGACTGGCTTACAAGCTTTCAAGAGACAGCCTAGATCCAGAGGGTATGGTGGAAAGTAGAATCTCCACTGAGTAGTATCCAATCTGTCTGTGTGGGGGTAATGAAAGGAGATGAGGATAGGTCCCATGTGGTACAATGGTGAATACTTGTTATCAGGACTGATTGTGAGGGTTGGCAATGTAAAGGAGGACATTTTGTAGCAAAAGATGGGAATGATTGATGGTTTCAGGGGTGGAGGTCCCTGGAACTTTCAAAGGAGAAGAGCGGAGTGTAAGACCCTACCCAGAGAAGCAGTGACACCAGCGATGGAGGCAGAGACAATGATCTTGGGAGATGGAGTGGCTGGGGACTCTAGACCCAGAGAGGGAGAGGGGCTATGTGCAGATGACCAGGGGGCAGGCTTGCAAGGTATACCCTTTGGTTGGTTGATGTTACATGGAGGGGGTTGTAACCATGGCAATGAAACGATATACTATAGGATGAATGTAAAGCTAATGTTCTCTCATGTAAACTATCATATAATTTCAAAATAAAACATAAAAAAAAAAAGAATTCTGATGTTGGATGGAGTACTCTAATGATTTCAAGTGTTTAGAACAATACTGCCACCTAATAAATATTCAGGATTGATAGGATTATATCAGGATTGATAGGATTAGGAGAGAACATCTTGATTGTATCTTGATTATATCTTATATGTATCTTGATTATATCAGGATTGTATCAAGATT
>NW_006409233.1:16584-18497 GCF_000296735.1 Chrysochloris asiatica | reverse complement strand
CTGCAAGTGTGGGTGTTCTTGTGCATATGCCCTCTCTTCTTATCAGCTGGATGCATCACTTTCCACTCTAATCCTCTGTGGCTATGTCACTGACTCTGGGCCTTGGAGTGCCCAGGTCTTGGTACACTACTGACCAACCAGGTCTCCACCAGTGTTCACAGGAGTCTATTGAATTTTGTAGGGCTTAGCTCACAGGCTACTCGACTTTCAAAGAAACATTTATCTGAAGGAAAGGGGAACAAAGACATAATCAATAGAGATGAAGTGTTAAGGACATTTTGGGTAAGTTAGTTTGAATTAGAGACCATCTCAAACATTATGTTAAGACAGCGAGCCTGCTCTTCACCTACCTTCAAAGGTAGGCATCTTCCTTCTAGACATGTTCCTTCCTCAAGCAACATAGTTGGGCTAGACCACGGGCCATTTACATGCCAGTGATGCTAGTGTGGGAGCTGAATTATCTTCGCTGAAACCAGAACATCCATTATCCCTCTATTTCCCTGGCACTAAATTCTGACAAAAAGTGCAACAATTTTATTGCCACATTATCTAGCTTCCAGGGAAGGGAGATTATGGAAAAATATTCACAGAAAAAAAAAAAAAGGTAATTGGAAATATGGAGTCCTTCTGTTCAGATGGTGTTTTCAAGAAGCACAGCTTGTTATATGTATGTAGTTGTGTTTAAACAGTCTGCATAAGTTGTTCAATTTTAGAGACTATAAAATTCTTTCTAAGGACTTTTTTGCTCCATTCTCAAAACCAGTTCCCCAAACTTATTTCCCATTAGATATCAAGTTCATCATGAAGACTGTGCTCCCCTAGATTTCCAAGAGTCCAAAACCTGCAGTGATGGCAGAGGTTGGGAGGTTTGGCTGGGAGGAACTACTGCTGGGTACACATTAGCTCTGGGTTCAGATTGATGACATCTAAGGAAATCACTGTTTTCAAGTTCATTGAGGGGCTGCTGTAGAGGTTTTGTTTACAAATGTTCATGTGCATAGATCTGAAATCCTTAGCCTTTGGCTCACACTCTTTGTCCCAGTCTTCTGGGATGCCCCATTCTAATAATTCATCTCCCCATGCCCCATTCCACTAATTCAAATGAAAAAGTGATTTTGTCTAGACAATTTTGAAGCAAGCTCCCTCTCAATCCAAATACACTGTGAGCCCATGTTGGTGTCAAGGGTCAAATACTTGTCAGAGAGAACAAAGGTGTTTCAACTCCCTTCTATTTCTCTTATACCTGGTGTTTAATCTTTAAAAAAAAAAAAAAAAAAATCTTGTGATTTACACCACAAAAGCATATCCAGAATTCAGGCAAATGTCACCACCATCACTGTTATCAATCACCATGGTCCAAATCACTATCATTTTAGGATTTTTACAGAAACACTATATGTAGTTACTATGTATCTTGCCTTGCCTTCAGGTGTCAATTTGCCCAATCTACAGAAATGATCTTTTTATCTCATCTTCCTATATTCCTATCACTCATTTTATTATAGTCTGTTGACCTCTGTATGCTGATGAATAATTGTATTGGCTCTCTGTTTTAGAGTGATTTTTATTCTTTACTATTTAAATTTTAATTTGCATACAATTTCTGAATAGGAAGAGTCTGTTTGTGTGTTTGCTTGTTTTACTCTCTCTTTCCATCTATGAGCTGTCCTAGAATAAAACTCTCAGACTCTGTTGAAGCAAAGCAAATAAAAGTCATTTATTAACAGCTCAAGAGACCTTAGGATAAAGTATAATGAAAAACTCAACCAATTAAGCCACAAATCTGAGGAATGGCATTAGCCTTCTCACTGATGTAGAACACAACAGGGAACTAACAGTGTACAGCTATTGATCATTTAGGTGGTAAGTGGGGCTTAGAAGATGTAGTGTTGGCTTTCTAAGATTGGTTACAA
>NW_006409233.1:6760-16114 GCF_000296735.1 Chrysochloris asiatica | reverse complement strand
CAGTTCAGTTAATTCTCAGTCCTCTTACTTGACTTGTCAGTCACAATGAATTTTTTTTTTTCACTTATTAGAACATTTCCTTTGCTTGACTTTCAGCTTTCAGCACCACTCATTACTTTGGTTTTACTCCTGCCTCACTACCTACTGTTTCTCATCCTCCCTTAATGTGTTTTCTATTTCTATCTTCAGATATTGAGGGACCACCTGTCTTCATCCTCAGACTTCTTCTTTTCTAGCTGCCTTTACTTCTTTCCTTTCTGAAAACATGCAAGGAAATCAATTAAAATATCATTTGAACACAAGTGAGTTCTAAATATATATTTAGTAAGATATTTTTCCTGAGCCCAAGATTTGTATATCCAACTGCCCATTGCATGCCTTCACTATTTCTTTGCCCACAATCTTGCCTATAACTAAAACCCAAACCAAATTATTTAGTATGAAGTGAATCCAAATCACTACAAACTCATGTGTATCAAGTAGAACTGTACTCCATAGTGCTTTAAATAGCCTTGGTATTACAGAAGTAGATCACTAGCCTTTCATCTGTGTTGATTTAAACCACCAACCTTTTCTTTTTAGTAGCTGAGCATGTAACATTTTGAACCACATAGGGACATTACTTACTACAGTGGCTGGAAAATCTCTTCTTTCTGATGTTGTTTTCTCTCATTGAACGTATTTTTAATTTCTATTTCTCTCTCTTTTTTTTAACCTTTGAAACCCATTTTTATTATACTTGTAAATACCTATGGAGAAAAAAGCACATAGAAAAATGTATAGTGGTTGTCATTGGCCAGTAGGATTTTGGATGATTTTGCTGTTTGTTTTCATTTTGTGTTTTCTAGCTTTCTGAAAAATATTCTTTGTTACTCGACTTTTTAAAAAATGTTTTATTGTGAATTATGTGATAGTTTACATGGAAGAACATTAGCTTTACATTCATCCTATCGATATATCATTTCATTTCCATGGTTACAATCCCCTCCATGCATCATTAACCAACCAAAGGATATACCCTGCAAGACTGCCCTCTGGTCTTCAGCACACAGCTCCTCTCCCTCTCTGAGTCTAAAATCCCCAGCTGCTCCATCTCTCCATGTCATTGTCTCTGCCTCCATCTCTGGGATCACTGCCTCTCTGGGTAGGGTCCTACTCTCTGCTCTTCTCTCTTGAAGGTCCCAGGGACCTTCGCTCCCAGACTGAAAAGTTAATCACTCCCCTCCTTGCTACAAAACATCTACCTTTACATTTCTAACCCTCACAATCAGTTCTGATAAGAATTATTCACTATTGTATCACCAGAAACCTATCCGCATTTCCTTTCATCAGCTCTGCCCAGACAGATTGGATACTACTCAGTGGAGAATCTATCTTCCTCTGTACCCTCTAGATCTAGCTTCCCTCTTGAAAGCTTGTAAGCCAGACACTTCTTAGCGACACACCCCTCATTTGTGTAGCCAGTGTCCAAGTTGTCCACAAGAAACCACACGACATTGAACTTGGTATGTATTATTCCGTTGTGTTTTACTACTTTTGGATATTATTCTCTCAATAAACAACATTATTATTGTACATTTTAATGCTTTCCATGCTGTGGATGACATTTTACATTGGTCTCTTAAAATAATACATGTAATCGTATGAGTCTTGACAATTTCACTCCAGCTCACTACATTTAACTACATTTACATCGATATTTATTTATCCTTTTGCAAATTGATGGGCCTTTTCATTAGGGTATAAAACACACACACATACACACACATATATATATGAGGATCTAGAAAATTTAATATTGATGCCCATGGGAAGCAAAGGAGATCCAGGATGGGAATAGAGTAGAATAAAAAGGATATTTTATCTTTATGCATATTGTTTGTTTGTTTTTTATTGTAAATAGAGGACTATTATGGAAAAATGCCAACATTTATTAATTCTGGAAGCATTGATATGTGAGCATTTATGCTTTCATCCTGAGCTATTTTGTCTTAAAATATTTCAAAGGTTAATAAAGAGACAACTGTAGACACAGGTATTTAGCCTGTGGAGTCTGTCTGGTTCTCTAACTTCCTCCCTTTGAGTTTCCAAAATCCAGTGACATCACAGCCAAGTAAAAATATCTACCCTAAAAAGAAGTATCAAGGGACAGGCAAGGAGAAGGCGCGTGAACACACCTATCCCTGATCAAATAAATAGACAATTTTAGAAAATTCTATAAAATTCATAAAAATTTAGCAAGGACACATTTCTGTTGAAGATAGAAAAAGTCCCTGGAAATTCAGGGTCAGATAAGGTGATTAGCATGTTAAAGTATTGAACCAAAAGTACAAGAAGTTGATAAATAATCAGAGACATCTGGCATGTAACTAACTCAATTACATCTTCTGCATGTACTCACCTCACAAATGTTCCCCAGATATACTAGTAGATACAAACCTATGCCTATTTGCAAAATATAAGCTAGGCAAATCAAATAATCTGACTGCCAGCATTAAGAAATTATATTCAGTTCAACCCTAAAGATTGAAAGATAAAAATGGAAGCTCTGAATTCAGGAAGCCCAGAAGACAAAGAAAGACTAAGGTCCTTCCTCTGGAAAATGATGGGACAAGATTTAAATATGCTGGCTTCTAACTTGGGTCAGCCTATTGAATGGGTGGTCACAGGAAGACTATTTGCAGTCTTTGTGGCCCTTGAGATTTCAATTTCCAAAGCTCCTCATTAGTCAAACTCTATTACTATTGTTATGATCCCAGAGAAATACAAATCCTCGAGGAGTTAACTCAGAGAAGGAAGAATTTGTGTTATAGGATTCCATCACTGTTACAACCAGGTGTGTGCCTTCTTTGTTTCTTCATCTCATTCCACTCACATCCACTTTAAGCTTCCTGTATATCTGGACACAACTCCCTTCTGTGATTGGATAATCTTTTTTATTTATATTCACAGGTGGCCTTATAATAACAACAATATCAGAAACACTTACAGCTATGTTTGGTCTGAAAAATATGCTTTATTCTATGGGGATATGTGTACTATATAAATACAAGTGATACTATGATAAATGTACTCAAAATGTAGTCTCAGCGCCAATTCTATATATGGTTCATTAATCCTGTTTTTTTATCTAATATTCAGCAGTTTCTAAGATAGTGTGTAATCAATCACAGTTTTGCAAGTAACAAGCATTTCATCTCTCTTTTGAAATGTTAATATTATCTTTTCAAATTCTACTTGAGGATAATTATAATTTCATAATTGTTTGTTGCTGTTGTTAAGTACCTTCGAGTTGATTGGGACCCATACCAACCTTGTATTTTGGAGAAGTGGCTGGTCAGCTTGAACCACTGGCCTTGGGGTTCAAACCAACACTGCAGTCCAGCGCATTAGCCCACAGCACCATACCAGGACTCCAACTTCATGATTACACAACTCAAAACTATAACAGTAAAATAGTAGTAATTTCAATATACATTTTTTCACATTACAATACATGGGCTGTGATTTCTGCTCATGGTTATCAATAATATTGAGTAAACTGCAAATGATCAAAGAAGCTGTCAACCTGTGACATAATATATTTTTTGCCTATAGCAACTATGAATCCATTGGATTTGTGTTTTAGGACAACACACTTATTCTGAGCATGGCATTAATATTTAGGATATGTGTTTTCAGTGCAGGGGCAGATGCAACAGACCTAAAATAAGGATCAACATGAGTCAGAATCACTTTGATGGCACCAGTTTGTTTGCTTTTTAATTGACTAGGAAAACTCACAAACATAAATAAGCAGGTTTTCATGCAGAAGTGACCGTACAGAGAAATTGCATAAATACACTAGCTAATAGAAGGTTCTAAGACAAAAACAAATTTGGATTCCTGCTACCAACAATAGTGAAAGAAAAACTCCAGGTAGATACCTACTACAAATATAAAAGACAAAACTATTAGCATTTCAGATTGAGTTAGGTAGGGATTTCACTAATAAGACCTATTGAGGGAACCTCATTAAAAAGCATATTGAAAAATTTTACTATCTTAATATTTGCACTTGTGTTTATCACAAAATTACCATAAAATATATTAAAAACAGTAGTCCTGGTGTGCCACAGTTGGATAAACACTAAACTTCAAACCACAGGCTGATGATTCAAACCCACCAGTTACTCCTTGGAAACCCTCTACAAAGTCACTATGAGTCCAAACCCCTAGACTGCACTTAATGATAACAACAACATACTTAAAACTATCCACACACCTAAAGTAGAATGTGTAATGATCATAAATGAACATTCCAGTTTAAATAAATTCCTTATTTATTAATAGGAAAAATAAAAATAGCTTAATAGAAATATTACATACAGACATTTTATAAACAAGAAAAATAAACAATCCATAAATTATATGTGAAAAGACACAGTATCTAATAAGGGAAATGTGAATTAATTGAATATTTCACACCCACTTAGGTTTTAATTCCCAATGAGTTCAAGTAAATTCTAACTCATAGCAAACCTCTGTTGTTGGTGTTTCTAAGTACTGTCAAGTCAGTTCCCATTCATAATGACCCTATATAGGGTTTTCAAGGAGTGACTAGTGTGTTGAACAGCTGACATTTCAGTTGTTGTTGTTGTTAAGTGCCGTCGAGTCAGTTCTGACTCATAGTGACTCTGTATCAAGTTTCCAAAGAGCAGCTGGTGAGCTTGAACTGCCAACCTTGTAGTTCGATCTGCTTTGCAGTATGGTGCATTAACCCACAGTTTTTGATTTTGCTAAGTTCCGTAGAGTTGGTTTCTACCCATAACGACCCTGTGTAGGGATTCAAAGTAGACACTGGTGAGCTTGAACCACCAACCTTGCAGTTCAAACAGTTTTGCAGTCTGGCGCATTAACCCACAGCGCCATAACAGTGCATTTTTCTCATTTTGGTAGTTTCACAGATTTTCCCTAAGTGGTAGAATTAAGTTATACTTCCCCTAGAAATTCCTGCTATTCCACGTCTTCACCTGAACCTTTCAATTTATTATTGAAACCTAAATAATTCTTGGTAGTGCAGCACATTAAGCACTGGGCTGTAAAGCGCTTTTCAGTCATTCTAACCAACCACCTACTCACAGGAGAAAGATGAGGCTGTCAGTTCTTGTAAAGATATACAGTTTTGGAAATGCTATGAAGCAATTCACTCTGTCCTAGGAGCCCTGGCCAGTTCGTCATGATGTGCCCTGGAGTCAGTTCTGGCTCATAGCAACCATGTACAGGGTTCCCAAGTCTGTGCATGGAACAAGAGGCAGTTGTTCAGAACAATGAATGGTTTAATTTAAGAAAGGTGTGTGACAGGGTTGTAATATTTCACCATGCTTATTCAACCTGTATGCTGAACAAATAATCCAAGAAGCTGGGTTAGATGAAGAAAAACATGGCTTTAAGATTGGAGGAAGACTCATTAACAACCTGCGATATGCAGATTATACAACCTTGCTTGCTGAAAGTGAAGAGTATTTAAAATACTTTCTGATGAAGATCAAAGACCACAGTCTTCGGTATGGATTGCATCTCATCATAAAGAAAAGAAAAATCCTCACCACTGGACCAATAAATAACATTCTTATCAGTGGAGAAAAGATTGAAGTTGTCAAAGACACCATTCTTCTTGGATCAACTATCAACACTCATGGAAGCTTTAATGGGATAAAAATTGAAATATTACAAGAATATGAGGCGGCACAGGAGGCACTCACTCATCTCTGCCAAGAAATTTGGAAGACAACTATCTGGCTGAGTGAATGGAAGAAATCTATATTTGTGCCATTCCAAAGAGAGGTGACCCAACGGAATGCAGATATTATTAGATAATCACTTTGATATCCCATACGAGTAAAGTTCTACTAAAGGATTATACAGAAATGGCTATAAGCAAACATTGACAGAGAACTTCCAGAGGTTCAAGCCAGAATCTAAAGAGTCCATGGAATGAGGGATATCATTGCTGATGTCAGATGGATCTTGGCTGAAAGCAGAGAACATCAGAAAGATGTTGACCTGTGCTTTATTGACTATGCAAAGGCTTTCAGTTGTGTGGATCATGACAAGCTATGGACAACATTGCGAAGTATGAGTATTCTGAAACACTTAATTGTGCTCATGAGGAATCTGTACTTAGACTAAGAGGCATTTGTTCGAACAGTATATGGGAACAACAAATGCTTTAAAATTAAGAAAGGTGTGAGACAAGTTTGTATTCTTTCACTATACTTATTCAACCTGTATGCTGAGCAAATCATCAGAGAAGTTGGATTATATGAAGAAAAACATGGCATCAGGCTTGAAGAAAGACGCATTAACAACTTGCAATATGCAGATTGCAACCTTGCTTGCTGAAAGTGAAGAGGACTTAAAACCTATACTGATGAAGATCAAAAAGCACAGCCTTCAGTATGGATTGCATCTCAATGGAAAGAAAACAAAAATCCTTCCACTGGACCAATAAACAACATCCTTAACAACAGAGAAAAGATTCTGGTTGTCAAGCACTTCATTCTTTTTGGATCAACTATCAACACTCATGGAAGCAGAAGTCAAGAAATCAAACAACGTATTGCATTAGGCAAATCTGTTGCACAAGACCTTTTTAATGTGTTGAAGAGCAAAGATGTCAACTTGAGGATTAAAGTGTACCTGACTCAAGCCACAGTATTTTCAATAACCTCATAATACATGCAAAAGCTGGACAGTGAATAAGGAAGAAAGTAGAAGTTATGCTTTTGAGTTAACGTGTTGGAGGAAAATATTGAAAGTGCCATGGGCTGCCAAAAGATCTTATAGATCTGTTTTGGAGGAACTGCAGCCAGAGTGCTCCCTGGAGGCCAAATTGGCCAAATTTCATCTATCATACTTCATACATAGTGTCAGGAGGCACAGTCACTGGAGAAGGATATCATGTTTGGTAAAGTGGAGGGTCAGAGAATAAAAGGAAGATCCCCAATGAGATGGATTTGTCAAGCAGCAGCATCGTTGGACTCCAGCGTGTCAACAGTAGTTAGGTTGGCCCAGGATCGGGCAGTATTTCATTCTGCTGTGTATAAGGCTGCTATGAGTTGGTATCGACTAAATGGAACCTTACAACAACAACATTGTATGCATGTGAAAACTGGACAGTTCAATAAGGAAGATCATAGAAGAATTGATGCTTTTCAATTATAGTACTGGATGAAAATATTGAAAGTACCATGGGCTGCTAAAAGAAACAGATCTGTGTTGGAAGAAGTGCAACCAGAGTGCTCCTTGGAAGCCAGGTTGGCTATACTCCATCACTCATACTTTGGACATATTACCAGGAGAGACCAGCCACTGGAGAAGGATATCATGTTTGGTAAGGTGAAGCATCAGAGAAAAAAAGAAAGACCCCCTGTGAGATGCATTGGCAAAGTGGCAACATCAATGGGCTCAAACACGGCAATAATTGTGAAATTGTCCCTGGATCGGGCAGTGTTTCGTTCTGTTGTGCATAGAGTCTCTGAGTTGGTACCTATATGGTGGCTCCTAACAACAACTGCAAAACATCCCTTGTGTGGTGCTGTAGGAGAAGAACTGGACTACTTCAGTAATCTACACTGGGAGGTCTGTATTTCAAACTCACCAGGTGCTACTTAGTAACCCTATACAGCATCAATATGAGTCAGAACCAGCTCTATAACACGTAACAATAAGCAAGAAACTCTGAGTTATTTCTATCAGTAGACATGTATGAGAATATTCCAACAATTTAATTCACAATAGTAGAACAACTATTAAAAGCTCCATCAATATCAAAAAGAAAAACAGTCTAAAAATGTACAGCATTGAAAATTAACAAAAAAAATTAGTCCTACACCCAAAACAAAATTTAAACAGATATGCATCAAAGGAGAAAAGCAATCAAGAGACCATTTTCCCCATAAATCATAATATGCTATTAAGTTCATATATGTTGTTTTTGTCAGGTGCCATCTAGTCGGAACCAACTCATAGTGACCCCATGCACAGCAGAATGAAACAATTTATGATCCTGGGCCAACCTCACTACCGCTGCCACACTTGAGTCCTTCAGTGATGCCACCTGGTCAATCCACCTCATTAGGGGTCTTCCTCTTTTTCTCTAACCCTCCACCTTACCCAGCATGACATCCTTCTCCAGCGACTGTTTCCTCCGGACAATATGTCATATATAGCTATATTTAATAAATTATATATGGATACAACCATGGGTGATAAAATATGTGGGTGAATCTCATGAAAGTGCCAGTGTTCTCAGTCAAAAATGTTCAAATAATGGAAATTCCATACAATTCAACCTAACAGAAGGATATCAAAGATAATGGTAAACACAGAATTCAGGATCAATACAGAATTCAACAAAAAGGCAAAAAACACAATCAAACCATAGACATAAGAGTTGAATAGATATTTCACCACAAAGGAGATACAAATAGCCAAAAAACCAGGAAAAGATGTTTAACAACATTAACCATTAAGAAAATGAAAATGAAAACCACAATAAGGAATCACTTCACTCCCACTAAGATTGCTATTAAAAAAAAAAGAAAGAAAATGAAAGTAACAGTTGCTGGTGAGTATGTGGAGAAATTGGAACTTCCATCCATTGCTGAGGTAATTATAAAATGATACAGATGTTGTGGAAACATAGCAACCCCAGTAGCTGAATAAAGCATTGGACCGCAAGGTCAGTTTGAACCACTAGGTTGAGGGTTGAAACTCATTAGCCACTCCTTAGAAAATGTACAGGATTGCTATGAGTCAGAATTGACCCTGTGGCACTCAACAACAACAAAATAGTAGTACAGTACTAATGTGGCACTATAGGATGAGCATTAGAATGCTAAGTTCATGATCAGAGGTTCAGACCCACCAGCCATTCCTTGGGAATCAATCCTATTCAGAATTGCTATGAGTCAGAACAGACTTGATGAACTTATCAACAACAACATCAACAACTTTGAACATCAAATTACCATATGGCACAGGAATCAAAATCCTAGGTATGTATCAAAAAGAATCGATGGGGCAGGAATACAAATAGAAGCTTGTACAAAAATATTATTTGAAGAACTATTTATAATATTCAAAGGAGGATAGTATTATGACTTTAGTCCAGTGAAGTCTTTGTAAACATTTGACCTTCAAAACTTTAAGACAAGATATGTTTGTTGTTTCCAGGCACTAAGTCTATAATTTGTAATTTGTTACAGCAGCAAGAGGAAACAAATTCAGGGCATAGCAGAAGGGATCTTCTGGATAAAATATTGGACATGAAATCTCTACATTAGAAACATACTAAGGAGAGGTGGTCAT
>NW_006409233.1:4482-5750 GCF_000296735.1 Chrysochloris asiatica | reverse complement strand
AGGCCGAACAAGAGGGACTGCAGTTCTGGATCATCTGTCAGTCCCAGAAGAAGGAATTCTGAAACAACTGTTTGGTTTCTGGATTCCATATGGTTGGTGAACCTGATGGAAAAAATGGGATGACAGATAGTCAAAAGTGTAACTCCTGAACACCCAGCATCTTGTTAGCAATGGAAGACTTGGGACACCCTTCAGACTAATGGGTGATAAACTACAAAATGAAGAGTAACCATTTATGTTCTAACAAGGCTCCCAAGTAATTCTCATGTATGCAGAAGTTTGAAACTAACTGCTTCAGAAAATCTCCTTGTATCTACATTATGAACCTAAGTAAATATTCAAACCTTTTCCTTCACTTATATTTTCGGTTCATTCCTCTTTTAGCTCTTCTTCTCCGCCCTCCACATCATTTAAAGTTTCAAGTTTTAATTAGGAACCTACTCTATTTCACACATTCTACCAAAGATGAAGTAAATAATAAGATCTGAACTTTTTTTCCTTCAGAATTATTCAGAAATGGAATAAAATTGTGAAATCTATATTTGGAGCAATGATTACCGAACTCTGGAATACTTCAGAATCATCTAAAGGTCTTTTCAATACTGAATTAGTTAATACTAACCCTCATCAGTACAGGAGAGTCCTGGTGTGGCGCTGTGGGTTAATGCTCTAGACTGCAGTCAGTTTAAACTGTAAGGTTGGTGATTCAAGTTCACCAGCTGCTCCTTGGAAACCATCTAGAGGGTCACTATGGTTTGGAACCAACTCAACAGTACATAACAACAACAACCCTAATCAGTACAGGAGTATACTTAGGAAAAGTAGTATTATGTCATAGACTCAAAATGTCCAGTGATTGCAGAACAGATCATTCATTTGAACTCAGATTATCTGGCTGCTGAGCTGATTTTCTTTACTTCTCTCTATTAACAGAGAGGCAATTAATGTATTTAAGTAGACATTTAGATTTCATAATTTTACTTAAAATGTTTTAATATCTTCTTTTGAATATAGTCTTTCCTTCTGGATATAGTATTTCCATCTCTACACATGAAGCTGATATGTACTAGGAAGAGACCATTCAACCAGGTTCACACACTGGATCTGAGGTCAAGTTTAGAACATGTCATCTATTAATCTGAAGTTCAGAAGATTTCCTCATGGAAACTTGATGTATATGCCTTAGTGACTGATTCTAGGCAAATGCATGAATAATAGTCTTTGTTCTCCTAATTATGTGGGTAAAATGTAATTCCCCTAATATGGTA
>NW_006409233.1:2905-3454 GCF_000296735.1 Chrysochloris asiatica | reverse complement strand
ATCACAACTTGAAGAATGTATTCAGTGTCATGGAAGTGTAAATGTAGAAATTGTTGAATTATCATGTTTTGTTTTCTATCTTTTCACCATAATAAAACATTAAAGGTAAAATAGCGATACAGAAATGTAGTAATGGTAAAAATAAATAGGAGGAGAGCAGATTTTCTAGTGCTTAGTCTACAAGACCTTTACAATAACATGTCATATTGTGATTTTGTGTGTGTGTTTTAGACAATAGTGTTTGGAATCTTTTATTCCCAGGACAGAAGTGATGAGTGAGACAATTGAAGGATGAGAAAATGAAAAGGCATTACTTGAACTGTTGTTGTTGGTTTCCAACTCATAAAGATTCTTTGCATAACAACAATTCCTGGCCTGAGCTGGCACCAGCCTCACAATTAAGTTTAAGCCCACTGTTGCTGCCACTGTGCCCATCTATCTCACTGAGGGTCTTCCTCTTTTCCTGTTAACCCTCAACTCTAGCAGACATAATGTTCTTCTCCAAGGACTTATCCCTCCTGAGGTGTCCAACTGAGAAACAAAGGAGAG
>NW_006409233.1:0-1580 GCF_000296735.1 Chrysochloris asiatica | reverse complement strand
GTCAGTGGTTCAAATTAACTGGCTGCTCCTTAAAAACCCTGTACATGTATAGGGTCATTATGGGTTGGAACCAATTTGACAGTACTAAACAACAACAATATATGGACTATATCCATACATGTAGTTGCTAAGTGTGTATCTATATCTATGTCTATGTCTATGTCAGTGTCTATACCTATATCTATATGTATCTATATATATATATTTAGTGCTCTGGTTGCGTAGTGGTTACGGATCAGGCTGCAAACATCAAGGTGACCAGTTCGAAACTACCAGCTTTTCTGTGGGAGAAAGATGAGGTGGCTTTCTGCTCCCATAGAGATTTTCAGCTTAGGAAACTCTGAACAGGGTCAGAACCAACTCCATCCCACATAACAACACACACATGTATATATATATATACAGTTGTTAAGTGCTGTTGAGTATAGGTTTTCTGAGGAATAGCTGGGTTTGAATTGCCAACCTTGTGGTTCACAGTCCAACTCTGATCCTACAACATCACATCAGGAGTTCTTCTAGTTGGTTCCACCTCATAGTGACCCTGCATAGGGTTTTTGAGATTTTACATCTTTGCTGGGAACAGAAAGTCTCATTCTTCTCCCTCAGACAGCTGGTGAGCTGGAAGCACAGACCTGCGGTTGGCAGTCCAGTCGTTATCTGAGGAGCCACTGTGCTCCCCATATATATTTATTGTTGTTGTTAATGCTGTCAAGTTGAATCAAATCCATAAAGACCCTGGATAGGTTTCCCAAGGAGAGGCTGGTGAGCTTGAACCACCAGCCTAGCAGTTCAAATATCTATGCAGTCAGATACATTAATCCACAGTGCTAACCCAAGACTCCCATATATATTTACATACAAGACAAGAGTCTCAGTGTGGTACTGCAGGATAATGCACTGGACCACAAGATCTTTTGGAACTGCAAGGTTGGCAAACCTTCAAACTCACTAGCTGCTCCTTGGAAACCCTATACAGGGTGGCTATGAGTCAGAAATGAATTGATGACACTTAACAACAACAAGAACAATATACAGAGAAAGACAGAGATATAGAGAATATGAAACCACACATGCCATATACTATCATATCCAAGATGCTGTAGCTTCTGGGAAGCAGAAATGACAACAGAGTATTACAAACAAAAGGGATGTTTCTATAAACATTATGTTGTCAATAAAAAAAAGAACAAATATTCCAATTACTATAGCAAAATATCAACAACTGTTAATTCTAGACAGATGTAAATGGTCGCCTTTTTATTACACTATCTGTGAGGTTCTATTTTATGTAATTAATATTTTTATAAAGAGAAACATATAACTTGCATAGGCAGCCTGGTAACTGTGTCTAGGTCTCCACTGCCATCCCCAGAGCCTACAAAGTCTGACACAAGTACTAACACCAATGCTTACCTTAAAGAATGATCTATCAAGAACCAGAGATAAGGAAACAAAGCGAAATTTACCGACTTTCCTTTCAACACTAACATAAGAAAATATCAGAGAAATTTGTAACAGTCATTGTGTTTGAGAAGGGGCAGGTCTCTGCTCAGGAAATGCTCAGGTTAGTGTGCTGGACT
>NW_006409232.1:155984-163347 GCF_000296735.1 Chrysochloris asiatica | reverse complement strand
CATCTTTTTGCAGGTTTTGAATTGTTTCCAAGTCTGTGTCAATCCCATTTGATTGTTCCTGGAGAATTTTTTTTACTTCTTCCTTATTTTCCTCGACCCCCTTTCAGATTATTTGAATTTGTTTCCACATCATTCTTCTAATTCCCTCTCAGGCATATCCAAAACCCACTCCTCCTCCTATATAAAGCCTTTGTCTGTCTCCAGTTCATTTGTGTCAGCTCCCCTCTTCTTTTTTTGGACATGCTTTGATAAAATTGATTGTTTCTTATTGGTCATGGTTATTGCTTTATTATTATTAATAATAATAATAATAATAATATGATGGGCTTCCCTTTTTGTCTGTAATGCATAGCAGATGTTGTTGTGTCTTGTCTAAGTGGTGGAGTATTATGTAGCTTGACTATATGGCCATGATTGCTCCTTCTTCTTATGGGACTTAGGGAGGATAAGTTCCCACCTCCAGGAGGGATGTGTAATCCAAAGGACTAAAAACAGAAGTAATATAAACGCATGGACATAAATCACTACATTGGAGTAAATATGTGGCTTTGGTTAACTTTTTCTGTTCCCTGTCCCACCACAACAGCAGCTGGAGGATCCCCGCTGCTAGCTAGGAGTAGGGGCAGGGGGCTTAGATGCAGTGACAGATGGGGGATGATGGATGACTTCAAAAAGCTGCCGCTGACTTTCTCACACTCTCCGTGCATGGGTGAGGTGCACCTGGCCAATTTTTATTGGGATATCAAGCCAGGGCGGGGAGACTTGGGGCGGGGTAAAGCTAGGTCGCCTCTTTCACTTCTTTTTTTTTTTTTTTCCCCCGCTGGAGACACCACTTTCCAAATGGGCCGGCCCTGGCCCCACCCTCTAAACTCTGCAGTTGCAGGAGTGACCAGTGGACCCTTAGGCAAGAGTCCCAAAATAGGCATCTTTCTTTATCCTTATTAGCGCGAAATCTCAAAAATGTGAGTTCAGGAGATTTTATGATAGTTTAAAATCCATGGGTGTGGTATATGAACGTTTCCTTTGTGAGATCCCATTCGTTTTTCCCTGGAGCCCTGTCCCTACCTTATTTCCTTGGCTGTTCTGCCGTACCGGAAACCCCCAGGGTTGTATTATTTTGCCATACTTATTCAACACATATGGTGGGCAAATAATCCCAGAAGCTGGTTATATAAAGAAAAATGTGGCATCAGGATTGGAGAAAGACTTATTAACAACTTGTGATAAACAGATGATACAACCTTGCTTGTTGAAAGTGAAGAGGACTTAAAATATTTACTGATGAAGATCAAAGAGCACAACCTTCAGTATGGATTACATCTCAATGTAAAGAAAACAAAAAATCCTCACCACTGGACCAATAAACAATATTCTTATCAACGGAGAAGTTGTCAAGGACTTCATTATTCTTGGATCAATTCTCAACACTCATGGAAGCAGCAGTCAAAAAATCAAATGACATATTGCATTAAGCAAATCTGCTGCACAAGACCTTTTTAAAGTATTGAAGAGCAAAGATGTCAGCTTGAGGACTAAGGTGTTCTTGACCCAAGACATGGTATTTTCAATAACCTCATATGCATCTGAAAACTTGACAGTGAGTATGTAAGACCATAGAAGAATTGATGCTTTGAGTTATTGTGTTGGAGGAGATTATTGAAAGTACCATGGGCTGCCAAAAGAACAAACAGGTCTCTGTTTGAAGAAGTACAGCCAGAGTACTCCTTGGAGGCTAGTATGACCAAACTTCATGTCTCATACTTCGGATATTTCGTCAGGAGGTATCAATCACTGGAGAAGGATATCATGTTTGGTAAGGTGGAAGGTCAGAGAAAAAGAGGAAGACCCCCAGCAAGATACATTGGCAAAGCGGCAGCATCAGTAGTCTCAAGTGTGGTGACATTTGAGAGGTTGGCCCAGGATTGGGCAGTGTTTCATTTTGTTTTGCATTGGGTCACTATGAGTCAGTACCTACTTGATGGTACCTAACTACAACAACAATTGTGCATATGATCACTAGGATTCAAGGTCCAACTCAGTGCAAGTAGTAGAAATGAACTGTCAAATATCCAGTAATAAAATTTGAAGGTAACAAATATGAATGGTGATATACATTTCATGCTCTGTTAAACAGTACTTGAAGACATATATAGCTTGTACAAAGCTGCAATAATTCTCTTTTCATTTGCTATGAAAAGTATTCCTATCTTTTTCTGCCTCTTCCTCTGGGTATCTAAACAATCAGGAAAATAGAAGGCAAGTCCCAAAGACAAAGAACTCCAAAGGACCCAACCTTGAATATATGGTGCTGAATATTCTTCAAGCACTAGTAGAGTTCATTTTAGGGAGTAGCTAGACCTGAGTTTGTTGATGAAGGTCTTCTACATCCATAAATGCATATAGCTATGGCATTAGAAGGCTAATAGATGAAAATGTAGCACATGGTCTTGGTGGATTTGAGACAAATTGTTTCTGCATGAAATACTCATTGACATACTATAAAAATAGGAGTGGTGTTGATCCAGAGCACTTTGGATCTGAATGTATTAATTCAGCTAATTAAAAACTCATCAACAAAGCCCATGGAGATTCTACTTGGCAAGTCAATTAAAATATGCAAATAACTATCTTTTCACACTTAAAATGCTTACCCCATCCCAGCTACAGCAGTGCTACTCTCTAAAAAGATAGATCTAAAACATGGTCCTATGTTTTTATATTTATCCTCCAAAATTTAAATAAAAAATATATTTTGGAATATAATCCATTGTTTTTGTACAGCTGTCTAAAAGACAAGTATTGGCTTCTACAGGTGTTAAAAAAATCTTTACTTATATATATTTTTTCTTTCACTTGATGAACACCTGCTCTATGAGTTTTAAATATGTAGCTCATATGTCTCAATATTATACCTTCAAAACTTTACATTTCACCTGGTACCAAAGGAGGGAGACTGGCATAGAGAATTTTGAACACAAGGGACAGAATGATGACTAATTATTTTCATGTGTATCAGTTTATAACCATTATGAAACAAATATATTTATTTTAAGACAACTTTGAAGTAGAGTATGATTAATGATAGTTTAAATATGATGGTTAGTTTTCTTTGTTAGGAAGAGTCTTACATTTAAAAGAAATCTTTTGGTGTTATAAGAATTGTTATTTATGTTGTTGTTAGGTACCGTTTTATGTAGCCAATGTCTATTTTGAGCTACTACATTTATAAGTATATATAGATGTAGTAGTTCAAACACAGATGGAAGGAGTCTTCACAACAAGGATCAAGCTTATCTCCTCCGTACATAGCGTTGGTAGGGATAGGCTACTTAGACATTGGTTACCTAAAACGGGAGACTATAAAAGTATGAAGTGACTGGTTTACAAGTTTTCAAGAGGGAGTTTAGTTTCAGAGTGTGAGGGGAAAGGTAGAATACCCACTGAATAGTTTTCGTCTTGTCTAGATGTGTCTCGCTGGGAAGACCCCCAACAGGATGGATCGGCCAGGTGGCAACATTGATGGCGTCAAGTTTGGCAGCAGTAGTGAGGTTGGCCCGGGATCGGACATTGTTTCATTCTGCTGTGCATGGGGTCGCTATGAGTCGGTTCTGACTTGATGGAACCTGACAACACCAACAGATGGGTCTGGTGAAAGGATATGGGATAAGATTCTTATGATTCAATAGTAAGTCATTGTTATCATGACTAATTGAGATTGTCACAACTGTTAAGGTAGATTTTTGTAATGAAAAGTTAGGAGTAGTTAATCTTACAGTCCAAGAACAGAAAGAACAGAGACCCTAGGACCATCAACGGAGAAGAACATGAATGGAATGTGGGACCCTATCCAGTGAAGCAGCAATACCAGATATGGAGGCAGAGATGATGATATGGAGAAATGGA
The DNA here is from genome assembly GCF_000296735.1 of Chrysochloris asiatica. Classification (NCBI taxonomy): domain Eukaryota; kingdom Metazoa; phylum Chordata; class Mammalia; order Afrosoricida; family Chrysochloridae; genus Chrysochloris; species Chrysochloris asiatica. The sequence goes on along the minus strand of NW_006409232.1, from coordinate 159,444 downwards.
CCAGCTGAGGACTCTAGACTCATGGAAAGAGAAAAGTTGTGTATAAGTCTGTAGTCCTGGTGTGGCTCTGTGGGTTAAAGCACTTGACTGAAAAGTCAGTTTGAACCCAAGGTCGGCAGTTCAAGTTCACCAGCTGCTCCTCAGAAACCCTAGGTTGCTCTGGGTGAGAACCGACTTAACTACAGTTAACAAAAACATCTTTAAGTATGGGTCAAGTTCATCAAATTGTAAAAATTTATACTTGTTTCCTTTATCAAAATTTTTTGTATCTTTCTCTTGTCTAGTTCTAATCATCAAGCCATCGAAGCTAGGTCAAATGGATACTATCTGTAAATCTGGACATTCTTGTTTGTCTCCCCTCACTTCATATCAACTGGATGCTTCACTTTCAGCTCTAGCCTTCCATGGCTATGTACTTGTCCATGAGCTCAGGAGACATGACACATCTTGATATGTTCTTTCTGATGATTAATGTGAAGCCATTCCTCTTCAATTTGTAATTCCCAGCATAGTAAACCATGTGATTGTCAGATTCAAAATGGCCAATAACACAATAACAGTCCATGTTAGCTCACTGATACCTCAGGCATTGACTTTTATAACATTTCATTTATGACTATTTTCAATATTCTAGTTTCATATTTCATACATTCCATGTTTTTATTCTTAAGGGATATTTATACCTTTTTCTCTACATTATGAGTTTCTCTCTATCAGAAAATAAGGGTACTGAGGATTTTACTCCATTAGCTTTTCATGGTCAACTCTACTTTGAACAAGCAGCTCTTACCCAATTGTATTCTGAGTGCCTTCTAACCTGAGGGGCTTATCTTCTGGTACAATATCTGAAAATATTCTGGTGCTTTTCATCATGTTTCAATATTCAATTATCTGGTGCTGACAGCGTTCCACTGCCATTCATAAAGATTTTCAGTGACTAAATATTTGGAAGTAGTTTGTCTCTCCTTCTTCGTAGTTGGTCTTCATCTGGAAGCTCAGCAGAAGCCTGTGTATTGTGGCTGACACTGCTGGTATTTAAAATACTCCTGGTATAGCTTCCAGAATCACAACGATACATAAGCTACTACAATATGACAAACTGACAGACCAGTGGTAGGCTACAAAAATAAAAGCGGCAGTATAAGCTATGAGAAAATAACAAACCAAAACTATTGGTCTTTATTATTATTATTGTAATTTTTTCCCTTCTTTATTGAGTTCAACTTAAATAACTAATCAGTTATAGAATAAGAACAGTGTGGTATAACTCTCCTGTTGTTATATGTGCTGCTGCAAATCTCTGCTTGCGTTATACAGAGAATGTGACACATAATTGACAGAAAGACATAAAACACTCTAATAACCAGAGAAATCACTAACAATAGCTGCAAATATGGAAATCCCTCTCTCAAGCCAATCAAAGGTACTTCTTTACTTAATATTTAGAAAGTGCCTTGGAACTAACTCCAAAGTATTTTGAAAAAAATCTTCTTATCATGAAGTGATAGGTGGTAAGTGGTCTAATAGTATTAACTCATAAAAGAGAAACGAAAGTGAATATTTTAAGTAAATCATGGACATGTTCTATCACCCCCCTCCCCCAAAGTAGCAATTCCTTCTATTTTAAGTAAAAATAAAGATTTGAGGGATAGTCATTGAGTGCTGATTATAATAGTTTTGGAGATGGTGGTGGTTGTGGTGGTGATGTACCATGGACTTGGTTCTGTCTCATAGCAACCCTGCATAGGTTTTCCTATAAACCTGTAAACCTTCACAGGAGCAGAAAACCTTATCTTTCTCCTGCAGAAAGGCTGGTAGTTTCAAACTGTCAATCCTAAGGTTATCAACCTGATTCATAACCACTACACTTCCAGAGTTCCTTATAATATTAGAAACATTAAGGCAAATAAGTTATATAATATTTATTCAAAAGATATTTATAGAATACCTATGTGCACCTGGGATAACTCTAGACCCTGAGTTAGGGTAATAGAAGTTAAATGGCAATATACCCATTAGTGAATAGGTAGCACATTTAGTCCAAATCCTCCAGTCCGTTCTACTTATTACTTCTTCTTCCCCACCTTTAGTGCTGTTGGATATTTAAGTTACATATTAAAATAGTATTATCCTAATGCCTGGATGAACTAAGATTATAAATACCTTTACCAATTAAAGTAGATGATTGCACAATTGATTTGATGGGAGCAAATGTCAAGATGGCATCATTTAAAATGCCAAGTCTGGTTGGGTAACCATTGTCTAGACAGTCATGTCAAGGCAGTTTTTGCTTCAGAATTATTACCAAGACAGTTGTTTTAGGGTTTTGGAACTGGCCCTTAATTGACTAAATTTGTATGGTGAAAAGAATATTGTACAGGAGCCAGGAGACAAAAATTCAATTTAAATTTATTTGAAGACTTCAGCTGCACCTAGAACTTATAAGATTATCAGCAATTTCCAAGAAAGAAGTAAACTACATTATCTGGGAGGCCTTCAAATGCCTACTTATAAGTAAATGAATAAGATATTCATCTCATACCCAAAATAAATATGTATAAGAAATCAACAATCTTTAATTGGAAATTAAAAGTCACTGCTAAAACCTACTTCTACTTCAATAGATCAAATCATCAATTATGATTTCTTCTTGCTGCACAGACTCAATGTCTGCACAGACTGTGAAGTGGAGAATTTCACCCACATCACAGTCATTACATGAATAGTGGAAATGAGTAAGTCCTTGCAAAGGATACATTCTATTAAATCTATAAAATGTCACTTAAAATCTTACTTTCTAGGGAGAGAACAAATAGGGAAGGGGAAGAATCACAGAAGTCACATATAGTTTGGGAAATGAAGAGAAATAGGCTTTGTTTACTGACGCTTCTAATTCATATTAGTTTTACCATTGTTGTTGTTAAGTACTGTTGAGTTGATTCCAACTCATAGTGGCTCTGTATACGGTTTCTGAAGTTTTTTTAACTTTTTGAGGCTTCAGAAAGCCTCATCTTTCTCCCACACCAGTTTTACCATAATTACCTAAAATTATTGTTAAAATCCATTTTTCAAGGTAAATAAGCTCAACATTTGAATATCCTTCTTAATTTGTGCTTTCTGTTCAATACCCATTATCATTTCCCATGAAATAATTTATTATCCAAATTGATACAACTTTATAAAAATATTTATTAAATGAATTTTCCATATACTTCTTTCAAGTTCATTATCATTGCAATAAGTAAACAATCTTCAACTGAAAATTAAAAAGTCAATGATTCATATAATTGAATAACGTACATTGCTATGTTTTATGATATGTAAATTTCCTTTTATCTTTAAATCAAGGGTTTGTGCATGTTTCACAGGTTACTTGTATGTGTATGAGTATTTGTATATTTTTAGAAAAGCAGTGGCTCTGGAGGATAAACACTGGACTGTGAACCACTAGGCCAGCTGG
>NW_006409232.1:137012-137797 GCF_000296735.1 Chrysochloris asiatica | reverse complement strand
ACAAGAGGCGATAACAGCTGCTAAGAATTACATGAGAACAGGGAAGCATATCTCCTGATCATATACACCAGGAGACACTCAGTAAGTTTAATAACACAACAATCAACATCCATTTAAGCATTAAAAAACCCTCACAACTACTGGAAATGACCAATAAAACATGACAAAGCTCTCTAAACATGTCCAAAACCAGAAAAGAGTAACTGAAACAAATGAGCTGGAGACAAACAAAAGCTCCCCAGAAGAGGCAGACCAGGTTTTGGATTTGCCTAAGAAGGAATTCAAAAGAATGATATGGAAACAAATTCAAATGCTCCAAAAAGAGGTGGAGGCAAACAAGGAAGAAGTCAGGAAAGTATTACAGGAGCAATCAAACAAGATTGATACAGTATTGGGAACAATTCAAAACCTGCAAAAAGAGGTCCAGATGATTAATAATAAAACATCAATGGACAGTACACTGAAAAGGGAAAGATGCAAAAGAGAAGAGATGAAAGCCAGAACCAGCGAGCTGGATGCCAAATCTCTTAATACTGCTAAGATCAAAGAGAAAGCTGAAAAAAGGATGAAAAAAAAAAAAATCTGAAGAGAATCTATGATTCATGCTGGAAAACATGAAGAGGAACAACTTAAGAATTATTGGCATTCCGGAAAAGGAGGAATCAGAGAATTCCACAGAGGAGATAGTTGAAGAGCTTCTGGAAGAAAATTTCTCTAACAGCTTGAAAGATGAGAAGATAAACATTCAAGAAGCTGAATGTTTCCAGAATGGATAGACCCCAAAT
>NW_006409232.1:134721-135751 GCF_000296735.1 Chrysochloris asiatica | reverse complement strand
ATAGATGCAAAAATTTTCATCAAAATCCTAGTCAACAGAATCCAGCACCACATCAAAATGATAATGTATCATGACTAAGTGGGTTTCATAAAAGATATTCAAGGTTGGTTCAACATTAGAAAAACAATCAATGTAATCCACCACATAAATAAGAAAAAGGAAAAGAACCACAAGATCATATCAATTGATGCAGAAAAGGCATTTGAAAAAATCCAACATCCATTCCTGATAAAAACACTCAACAAACTAGAAATTGAAGGGGAATTCTTCAACATAATCAAGATCATATATACAAAACCAACAGCCTACATCACTCACAATGGAGAGAAACTGAAAGTCTTCCCTCTACGAATGGGAACCAAACCGATGACCTTTGAGAGTACTCCTGTTCAACATTGTTTTGGAAGTCTTAGCCAGAGCAATACAACAAGATACGGAAATTAAAGGCATCCAAATTGGCAAAGAGGAAGTCAAACTCTATGTGCAGACAATATGATCCTATTCATAGAAAACCCCAAAGACTCAATAAAAAAGATACTAGACATCATTGGAAGATTCAGCAAAGTGGCAGGGTATAAGATCAACATACAAAAATCAGTTGGATTCCACTGTAGTAACAATGACAGTGCTAAAAAAGACATTAGGAAAGAAATATCATTTACAATAGCTGCCCAAAGGATGAAATATTTAGGAATAAATGTACCCATAGAAACAACAGACCTATACAAACATAATTACAAAACACTACTACAAGAAACCCAAAGAGACTTACAGAAGTGGAAGAACATACCATGTTCCTGGACAGGAAGACTCAATATTGTGAAAATTTCAATTCTACCCAAAACAATTTACACATATATTGCAATCTCAATCCAGATTCCATCGACATTCTTCAAAGAGATGAACAAGCCAATTACAAACTTTATATGGAAAAGAAGGAGACCCAGGAAAAGCAAACATTGCTCAAAAAGAAGAATAAGGTTGGAAGCTTCTCATTCTCTGATTTAAAAGTCTACTACACGGCTACAGT
>NW_006409232.1:133499-134040 GCF_000296735.1 Chrysochloris asiatica | reverse complement strand
CAAATCAAAACACAATGAGATACCATCTCACACCAGCAATAACAGCAAAGATCAAAAAAGTAGAGGACAATAAATGCTGGTTAGGATGTGGAGAGACAGGGGCACTCCTGCATTGCTGGTAAGATTGCAAAATTGTTCACCATCTCTGGAAAGCAATATGGTGCTTCCTCAGAAAGTTGGAAATAGAAATACCTTATGATCCAACAATTCCTCTACTTCGTATTTACCCACAAGAAATATGAGCCATAACACAAGTAGATACATACACACTAATGTTCATAGCAGCACTATTTATAATAGCAAAAAGATGGAGACAGCCTAAGTGCCCATCAACTGAAGAATGGATAAACAAACTGGTACATACACACAATGGAATATTTTGCTACCTTGAAGAATAAAAAGGAAGCTGCAAGCCACCGCATACCATGGATGAACCTTGAGGACATTATGCTGAGTGAAATTAGTAAGTCACAAAAGGATAAATACTGCATAGGACCATTATTGTAAAAGAGTAAGAAAAAGAACCCACACTTAAGGGGAA
>NW_006409232.1:123272-131044 GCF_000296735.1 Chrysochloris asiatica | reverse complement strand
GTGGTGAGGTTGGCCCAGGATCGAGCATTGTTTCGTTCTGCTGTGCATGGGGTCGCTATGAGTAGGTTCCGACTCGATGGCACCTGACAACAACAGCAAGTACCATGGAGTCAGTTCTGACTCATAGAGACCCTTAACAGGGCTCCCGAGGCTGTAAATCTTTATGGGAGCAGAAAGCCTCATCTTTCTCCCGCAAAGCAACTGGTAGTTTTGAACTGCTGACTTTGCGGTTCACAGCCCAATTGGTAACCACTGGTAGCGTACTGGTTACGAAACGGGCTGCGAACCTTAAGGTCAGTGGTTCGAAACTACCAGCCGCTCCGCGGGAGAAAGATGAGGCTTTCTACTCCCGTAAGGATTTACACCCTCGGAAACTCTGTACAGGGTCACTATGGGTCGGAACCGACTCGACGACACTTAACAACAACAACATATTACAATACCTTAAATGGGCCTAGAAGTTGCACAGTGAAAGAGGCTTCCTGTGGAGCCTTTATTTTACAAAAGACCATAGGTGGAATCCAGAACCCCATCCAGAACCGACTGAGGTAGGAAATTTCCACTGGAAAGGACAAGCAGACCATCCTGGAGCAGCTAGAAGAACAGAAGATACTTCGTGAAAGAAAGACTGACAGGAAAAATTCCAAACAGTAATGGCATTCTGATTAATTATTACAAGAACCAATAAGCTGTTTACTTGGGAGCCATCAAAGCAAGTGGCCTGGATCGCTCAGAGCAAACCCCCTCCTAAGACTAAGACTCAAGGGGAATACATGACCATGTATGTTGTCTGGCTGGTGATCACATTGGTCACCAATAAGAGGAAGAGGGGGAAAAACAGCAATGAAGTTGTGAGCTAAGTCCCACCACAATAGACCCCTGTGAAACTGGGTGGAGACGAGGATAGCCAGCAGTATGGCAAGACCCGGGACTCCTGTGCCCAAAGGCAGCGACATGGCCACAGAGGGACAAAGCCGATATGAAGTGAGGGGATATGCACGAAAATACACATACTTGCAGATAGTACCCACTTCACCTGGTTTTGATGGCTGAATGATCAGCAGTTGATTAGAAGAAGAAAGAAGGGCAGGGGGTGGCGGGGAGAGTAACCTGCTACAATTTGATGAACTTTACCTATACTTACAGATGTAGTATTTCAAAAAAGGGAACAAATCTTTCCAGTGAGAATCACTCCCACCCCCTCAGTACATAGGGTTGACAGGGAAGGGCAACTTAGACATTGGCTATCCAAAATGGGGATGGGGGTCCTATAAAGGCAAGAAGTGACTGGATTACAAACTTTCAAGACAGAGCCTAATTCCAGATGGGGCAGGGGAAGAAAGAATCACCACTGAATGATTTCCAATCCATTGTGACCAGGCTGGTGTAAGGAAATGGGGATATGACTCTTGTTTTACAAAAGTGAATAATTGCCATCAGGAGTGACTGTGAGGGTAGGAAATATAGAGGTAGATGTTTTTTGACAAAAGGAGGAGAGTGATTTTGCAGCCGGGAGCAGAGGTCCCTGGGACCATCAATTGAGAAAAGTGGAGAGTGAGACCCTACCCAGAGAGGCAGTGATGCCAGGGATGGCGACAGAGACGATGACATGCACAGATGGAGAGGCTGGGGACACTGGACTCAGGGAGGGAGAAGGGCTGTGTACTGTCAGCCAGGGGGTAGGTCTGTATGGTGTACCCTTTGGTTAATTGATGATGCATGGAGGGGATTGTAATCATTGCAATGAAAGAAAATGCGATAGGATGGATGTAAAGCTGTTGTTCTCCCATAAGCCTCACAATAAAAACTTAAAAAATAAAAAATAAAGAAATCGCAGTCTTTGATTAATTAATCTCTAAGGTGGGAATTTATCACTTACACTGAGTTCTATTCATTAGAAATGACTCACAAAATCCAGCCCAAACTCAAACAGAGCAGTATACACAAGGACAGAAATACCATTAGGTAGAAATCTTTAAGACTGTTGAAGGCAAATCCAAAAAAGCAATATAATTTCTCATATCTTATATTAAGGAAAGCTTGGCCTTTTAATGTGAATTATGCCATTTAACACATTTAGAAAATTTCTATTTTGTAACTCTTCATGTTGTTAGCCGCTGTTGTGTGTACTACTACTCATGACAACAATACACATAACAGAACAAACACTTGCCTAATTCTGTTCCATCTCCATTACCTTTGTTATGTTTAATTCCATTGTTGACACAAATGCGTCAGTCAATTTCATGGACTGTCACCTCATTGCCATTGATTATCCACTTTACCAAACGTGATGTGCTTTTGTGGTGACTGGTCTTTTCTAATAATATATCCAAGGGAAGCATGTTGAAATATCAATGTCTTTGCTTGTTTTGTTTTGTTTTTGTCTGCCATCAAGTCAGTTCTGACTCATTGTTATTTAGAATAGAATTTCTGAGGATGTAAATTTTTAGAGGAGCAGAAAATGTCATCTTTCTCCCACAGAAAGCTGGTCAATTCAAATTGCTGACTTTGCTGTAGCTATTTATAAGTAGCATTTTAGTTTTATTTCTTCAAAGAATGACTTCGAACTCTCAGAATCTAATATAGTTCCCTCTTTGTAAATTGCCTGGTGTCCAGTGGACTCTTTCAGTGTGGCTGCACTTCTTAGAATACAACAGTGTTCTCTATGGTTTTCAATGGCTGATTTATCAAGAGTAGATTTCCTCACCTATTTTTTGAAGCATCTCTGAATGGTCTCTAATCTCCAAATTTTCTGTTATCAGCCAAATATGTTAACTCTTTCTACCACCAAGGGCCTCTTATAAAATAGTATAGTTTTACAAATCACAAGGTTGCCAGTTATATCAAGCGATGACCTCCAAGGCTAATACCATGGGGTCATGGCAAAGATTATCATAATCAGTCTCACCCCTAAAGAGAGTAGGGGCACGTGCATATTGAAATGTCTCAAATGTTTTCAATATATACACATTAGCATTATCAGGTGGTGGTGGTGCTTATGTGCTGTGGAGTTGGTTCTGACTCATAGCAACTCTGTATAGGCTTTATAAGGCAGTATATTTTTACTGGAGCAGAAAGTCTCAACTTTCTCCTGTGGAACTGCTGGCAATTCCAAACTGCTGACCATGAGATTATTATTAGCCCAACTCATAATCACTGTGTTATCAGAGCTCCTTATTATGAGGAGGAGTGTAAATAAACTACCTTTTCCATTGGATCCCAAATTATATAAGCCTCAAGATAGTTCTTTCCTCACCCTTTCCTTGATTCTATATCCATGATGTGTCTCAATCCCCATTCCCTTTAGCTGTGAAGCATCGCAGGTGGGTGGCAGATGGGTGCAGAGGCATGCCACACATACAAACATACACATGTTTTGATCCAAGGATATAGAAGACACATGTACTTGGAAATTTCTGTGCCAGTAGAATTTGAGGAAAAAAAAAAAAAACATGTGCTAAGCCACAGCCTTTGTAAGGTCAGTTTACATCATAATCCCAGGAGAACTATCAATTTCAGCATTTGTGTTAAAGAGAATGTTTATATGGTCTATGTAAACAAACACATGTCTTGATCTAGGTGGAGAATTTGTACAGGAATATGTGAAGGCATAGTTAGAACTTAATGTGGTTTGAAGAAGATCTCTGCCTCTCACATTCTTGTAATCATTGACAGCATCAGATTTAAAAAATGTTTTTGTTTTCAATATCTCTTTCTTCATTTAGTTTGATGAAATGATTCCTGATCACATTTTGTACTTCATTAAAGTACTGTTTCCAAAATCTCTCTTCTCCATGAACTTCAAAAGATTGGCATACGGTTCCCCAACCCAAACCTTGGCTAGCCTTCTGTGAAACACCTTTCCCAGGTATAAGTTATCTGGACTAAGTATCTCAGAGGCCAGAACACCAGTAAACCTGAAGATGAGGCCTGAGTCCAGGAGAATTTTCTGTTCTTACTGTTGAATTGATCCAACTATACCTTTGGTCAGAGGCAGCCTGAGAACTCTTGGGCTAGGTTGTGTGTGTGCTTGTCTCACAGAATCTGTCTTTTGTTCCAAAGCTTGTACTAATTCTTCTTTATATCTCTGTGCCAAGCACTTAGTAATTGTTCAGTTAATATTTTGTTGAATGTAAATAGATATTGACTAAAACTTTGCAGATGAATAAAATAATTGTACAGAATTATGAAACGCAGATGATTTTGGTAGAAGCAGTAAGAAAGGCGCATAAAGATGTCTAAGGGGACCAAATAGAAAAAAAAAAGATTGATCACCTGCTGATCATGCAGAGTTGTCATGAAGATCAATAATAGGATGAATAATGGGTACTTAGAAAACTTAAAAATTAGAGTAATTATTTATATTTAAACATAAAAGATTATCAAAACTTCTTAATTAAATTTTCCCATTATGTACATTGACAATAGCTGATATTAAGCCACTTTAAAAATCCCAGGTATTTTAATTAATTAACACACAAATACTTGAAAGCTATTGTTGTTGTGTGCAATGAATTTTCAAGTTGATTGTCACTCATAGTGATCCTTTATGACAGAGTGGAAGTGCCCCACAGGCTTTCCTAGGTTGTGTTGTTTATGAGACCAGATCACCAGGTTTTTATATCAAGGAGTCGCTGGTGGGTTCTAACGGATAATGTTTTGGTTAGTAGCTGATCATTTAACAATTGCTCCACTAAGTTTCCTTAAGCACCTTTGTTGGTAGTTGTTGGTAGGTGCTGTCAGATTGGATCAAACTCATACCAACCCTACGTACGACAGAATGTAACACTGTTTAGTCCTGCAACTTTATTCTTGAGTCTATTGTTCTAGGCAAGCATGGATCCATCTCACTGACAGTCATTCTGGTTTATAATGATCCTCTATGGGCTCCTGGAGTGGCACTGTAGTATCAGTCCTGGACTGTGCACCACAATGTCAGTTGTTCAAACCCACCAGCTACTCTTCAGGAACCCTACACAAGGTCACTATGATTCTGACCAATTCAAAGGCACTTAACAACAACTACTCCATTATCAAGCTTGGTGTCCTATTCCAGGGACTTGTCCTTCCTGAAAATTGACCAAAGTACATGAAACAAAGTCTTGACAGTCTCACTTTTAAGATGCATTCTTGCTATACTTCTTCCAAGACAGTTTTGTTTGTTCTTTTGGCAATAGATAATTATTTTCAATGCTTTTTGCCAACACCACAATTCCAATACATCAATTCTTCTAAAGTCTTGCATATTGTCAAGCTTTCATATAAATATGAGGCAATTGAAAATGCCATCACATGTGTCAGGCACACCTAAGTTCTTAAACTGACATATTTGCTCTTTATGACTTTAAAGAGATCTTTTGCAGCAGATTTGTGCAATACGTTATGGTACTTGATTACTTGGCTGTTGCTTCCATGAGCATTGATCCTGAAACCAATCAAAATGAAAAACTTCACAACTTAACTCTTTTCTCCATTTATCATGATGTTTATTGGTCCATTCTAAGACGTCTTGTTTTCTTTACATTGACTTGTAATCAATAGTGAAGGCTGTAGGCTTAAATCATCATCAGTGAGTGATTCAAGGCCTCTTAGCTTTCAACAAACAAGGTTGTGTCATCTGCATATCACAGACTGTTAACAAGACTTCCTCCAATTCTGATGCTGCAGCCTTCTTGCAGTGCTTGTAAATTCTCCTACTAGAGCAATAAATAAGAAATATACATATGATGTAGTCGCTGTCTTTAAGAAACACTAGCATTATGTTGATAAAGGGCATCTATTTTATCTCTGGTAGGAGTATGGTTCCAAGTTGGGCTGCAAATGAGGTTAACAGTTCTAAAGTACCAGCAACTCTGAGGGAGAAAGATGAGGCTTTCTGTTCCGATAAAGATTTACAGTCTTGGAAACCCTATACAGGGTTGCTATGAGTCAGAATCAACTCCATGAACTTAAGCATTATTTTATCTCTACAACTATAACTACTGAAAATATTACTACCAAAGTATAACACATCAATTTTTTTTTAGTAGTAAGTTATTACTTGCATATATTGAATAATGTTTAAAATTTTTTTATGAGCAACTTCACAATTACACTGCAATGAAGATGCTGTTATAATACTATAATTTATCATAGGAGTCCTATTGTGATGCTGTAGTATCAGCCCTGGACTGGTAACCACAAAGTTGGTGGTTCAGACTCACCAGCCGCTCCTTGGAAACCCTATACAGAGTCGCTGTGAGGCAGAACAGACTCAATGGTATTTAAAAATAACAACACAATTTATAATAATTTGAGTTACCTTGATAGCAAATTTATATATAAGTTGATCAAGCTCAGTGTTGATATCAAAATATCAAGTGTTGATTTCAGATGTCTGAACCTTAGAGCACAGATGTGTAGTTTTACAATTCAATAGATGACTCTCATTTTCATAGTGTGGTTGAAAGCAGGGAAGTTCTAGAAAAAAATGTCTGTAGTCAAGTCAGCTCCAACTATGGCAACCCAGTGTATATCATAACCAAATGTTGATCAGTCCTATGTCATCTTCATGGTTTTGGGTATGATTGAATCCATTGTTGTAGTCATTTGTCAATCCATCTCATTGAGTATTGATATGGGTAATCCGGTAGTTCAAGCTCACCAGCTGCTCCTTGGAAAGCCTACATAGGGTAGCTATGAGTTGGAATTGATGCAAAACACTTAACAACAACAAAAACAAAATCTTTATAAATCAAATCTGTTCTTCAGATGATCTCTAAATTCGGGTGGGATATATTCAAGTTCATATTTGGTTCCTGTGGACTTGTTTTCATTTTCTTCAGATTCAGTCTGTATTTGCATAGGAGCAATTGATGGTCTGTTAAACAATCTGCCCCTGGCCTTGTTTTGGCTGATAATATGGAGTTTTTTCACCTTCTCTTTCTGCAGATGTAGTCAATTTTATTTCTGTGTATTCCATCTGGTGAGATCCATGTGTATAATCATCTCTTATACTGTCTAAAGAAGGTATTTGACATGAATAAATCATTGGTTTTGCAGAATTCTATCATGATACATTTAAGAGTAAACACTGAAGACCAGAAGCGTTGTGGATAACATTAAGCACATCATGCATGAAGAAAGTAAAAAGTCATTAGGAAGACAAGAAAGAAGGAAAAGATCAAAATGGATGTCAGAAGACACACTGAAACTTCATCTCTAGCATAGAGATGTTAAAGCAAATGAAAGAAATCAGGAGGTACAACAGCTGAATAGGAAATTTCAAAGGTCAACTCTAAAAGACAAAGTCAAATATTACAATGAGATGGGCAAAGATATGGAGTCAGAAAACCAAAAGGGAAGAATACACTCAGCATTTCTCAAGATGGGAGAACTGAAGGAAAAATTCAAGCCTTGACATTTGTTATTGAAGGATTCTGTGGGCAAATTACTGAATGATGCAGAAAGCATCAAAAGAAGATGGAAGGACTACACAGAGTCACTGTACTAAAAGGAAATGGTTGATGTTCAACCTCTCAAGAGGTAGTATATGATCAAGAGCCAATGATACTGAAGGAGGAAGTCCAAGCTGCCTTGAAGGAATTGACAAGAACAAGACACCAGGAATTGATGGAATAAAAATTGAAATCTTTCAAAAAAGTGAGGCTGCACTAGAGACACTCACTCAACTATGCCAAGAAATTTGGAAAACAAGTATCTGGCCAAATGATTGGAAAAGGTCCATATTTGTGTTCATTCCAAATAGTGGTGACCAAACAGAATGTGGA
>NW_006409232.1:116668-117766 GCF_000296735.1 Chrysochloris asiatica | reverse complement strand
CCAGACAGTGTTTTGTTCTGTTGATTATAGGGTCACTATGAGCTAGAACCTATACAACAGCATATACAACAACAATTTTTTATTCCATGTCTGAACAGAATCTTCTGGTTCAGATGAGTAGGCAGTTTGAAAAGAGCCCCTATCAGAACAAAATGAAATCTGTTAAATTGAAAGAAGAACAAACATCAGTTCTGTGGTGAAATTTGAGTGGAAGAATCACGAAATTATTGATGCTTTACAAAAAGCCTGTGGGGACAATGCTGCAAAGAAATCAACAGTTTAAAAAATGGATAACTCATTTTGAGAAGGCATGAGACAATGTTCCTGAGGAAATTCACATTGGCAGACCATCACATTAATTTATAAGGAAACAATCTGTTCTCTAATTGAAGAGTAGCAATAAGCAGTAGAAACATCAGCCAACACCATAGACTTTTCAGCTGGTTCAGCACACACAATTCTGATCGAACTATTCAAAATGATTAAATTTTTGACTTCATGGTTTCCAAAATTGTTGCATCCAAATAATCTGTACACAAGTACAGAATGTTCAATGAAATTTTAAACAAGTGGGATCAAGATCCTGAAGAATTTCTTGGAAGAATTGTAATGAGAGATGAAACCTGGCTTTTCTAGTAAGATGCTGAAGACAAAGGACAATCAAAGCAATGGCTACCAAGTGACCAAAGTCGTTCAATCAAAGCAATAGCAGAGACATCAAAAGCACAGATCAAGAGAACACTTTGTTTTGTTGTTTTGGAGGAATGTAGGGGGCGATGCTCAAGACATTTTGCTAGTTTACTTTATAGAGATCCAAAGAATGATAGTTGGTTGGTTGGGTATGCTCTGTGGAGTCAGTTCTGACTCATAGCGACCCTGTACAGGGTTTCCAAGGCTGTAAAACATCTGTTTATTAAGAAAGTGTCTTGAGAAAACACCTGGAAAACCATCTCCAGAGAATCCTTCTCTACCACAATAATGTTCATACTCATTTCTTTCATCAAACAAAGGCAATTTTGTGAGTGTCTCAATGGGAAATCTTTAGGCGTACATCTTATAGTCCTAATGTGGCTCCTTCTGACTCCTTTTTTTTTTTTT
>NW_006409232.1:115251-116278 GCF_000296735.1 Chrysochloris asiatica | reverse complement strand
CACTAAAGCCAGTGAGGATGAAATAGAAGAGTTCTAACAATTTCTACAATATGAAATTAATTGAACATTCAATCAAGATGTATTGATCATTACTGGTAATTGGAATGCAAAGGTTGGGAGCAAAGAGGAAGGACCAGTAGTTGGAAAACATGGCCTCAGTGATAGAAATGATGCTGGAGAAAGCATGATAGAATTCTGAAAAACCACTGATATATTCATTTCAAATACTTTCTTTAGACAGCATAACAGATGACTATACACATGGACCTCACCAGATGGAACACAAAGAAATCAAATTGATTACATCTGTGGAAAGAGAAGATAGAAAAGCTCCATTTCATCAGTGAAAACAAGGCCAGGGGCAGACTGTGGAACAGACCATTAATTGCTCATATGCAAATTTAAACTGAAGCTGAAGAAAATGAAAACAAATCCAGAAGAGCCAAAATATGACCTTGAATTTATCCCACCTGAATTTAGAGATCATCTGAAGAACAGATTTGATGCATTAAACACTAAAGACTGAAGACCAGAGGAGTTGTGGGATAACATCTAGAACATCATACGTGAAGAGAGAAAAAAGTCATTAAGAAGATAAGAAAGAAGGAAAAGATCGAAATGGATGTCAGAGGGACAGTGAAACTTGCTCTCCAGTGTAAAGATGCTAAAGCAAATGGAAGAAATGAGGAGGTCTAAGAGCTAAACAGAAAATTTCAAAGATCAGCAAGAGAATATAAAGCCAATATTAAAACAAAATGTGCAAAGATTTGGAATCAGAAAACCAAAAAGGAAGGACATGGTCAGCATTTCCCAAGCTGGGGGAAATGAAGAAAAATTTCAAGCCTCGACTTTGGTTATTGAAAGATTCTCTGGGCAAATTTTTGAATGATGCAGAAAGCATCAAGAAAAGATGGAAGGAATACACAGAGTTATTATACCAAAAGGAAATGGTTAATGTTCAACCATTTCAAGAGGTAGCATATGATCAAGAGCCAATGATACTTAGGGAGCAAGTCCAAGGTGCATG
>NW_006409232.1:111076-115151 GCF_000296735.1 Chrysochloris asiatica | reverse complement strand
TTTTTTTTTTTCCCAAAGCAACTCTGTATGGACTTGAATTGCCAATATTTCAATTAGTGTCTGAGTACTTAGAATTTTGACCCACCCAGGTAGCCCTTTACAATAGTATTGGCTTTTCATTTTAGTCTATCCTAATGTGAAGCCACTAAAGAGTTTTGAGCAGGAATGCTGCCTGATTTCATGTTCTTTTAAAAAAGATTACAATTTACCTGAAAATGGTTGTTTCCTAACTTATGGAAAATATAACGTCAACAGCACATAACTATGGCAACAACAATCTAGACTCTTGATGTGGGGTTATAGGATAAGCACTGAACTGCTAATCACAAAGTCAGTGGTTCCAATCCACCAGTCACTTCTGTGAAACCCTATAAATGGTTGGTACATGTCAGAATAAACTGGATGACACTTAACAAGTGCATGTTACTCTTCAGGAAACATGGTGATACCATGGTTAAGGGCTTAACTGCTACTGAAAATGTCAGTAGTTTTAACCCAAAAATGGATCCACATGTGATAGTCTGTTTCCATAATAATTACAGCCTTGGAAAGCTTATGGCAGTTCAAGTCTATTCTATAGGATCATGATTAGAGTCCATTCAATAACAACATATTTGTTTGATTTGTTTTGTTTGAGATTAAGTATAAGTAAAGCATTATGTCTGGCACAAAAATATTTCCACAAATCTTAGTGCTTGCCAGTCTCCTTCCTTTATTTAACACAGAGACCTAGATTTCAGTGGCTACCGCCTATAAGGAGGACTCTCAGTGGTGCTATTTTTTTGGAAAGTAGTTCACTCATCTTTGTTCTCTGTCTACCAATTGGAGATGGCCCTGAAAAAGTGATCTTCAACACAGGCTGTTACTAAGTCCCTGGAGAGGTCGGCAAAGGCAAAGCCAGAATCAGAAAGAAAGTTGAAGAGCGATTTGATCCAAGTAGGAGGCAGATAATGAGTGGACTAACTCCGGTCAAGGGAAGAAAAAAGTAAAGGAGAAAAATAGATGAAATATATGCATATTGGAATAACAACTAGCTGACAGTGACCTTTTCTGCTGCAGATGGCACAGTGGCTAGGAGGGTGGTTTGCAGCAGGAAAAAGATCCTCCTGGACCTACAAATCTCTCAGGAAGGAGGGAGGAGGTGAGGGAAGAAAAGTATTCTAATGCTGAGCACAGAGAAGTCTGCTCAGTTATCTTGCACACAGCTGAAGAATGGTAAAATTTGCTTTCAGAGCTTATAAAAATGTTCCCAAGGGAGCTTATGACTTATACAACTACTTCCAAAAGGAAGCTAATTCATTCAGATGATTACAAACTGCATAAAACTCAATTTCACAAGCACATTGCCTGTTCAAAATGAATGTGCTCAGGTAAAGACATACTTAGATCAGTGTTTTCAAATTTATGAGCCTATTCATTTTTTACATTGAAATGTATCCATGTGTCAAAGAACCATTTAGGTTCTGGTGGTCTAAAACTGATCAAGCCCATTGCTTTGTTGTTTCTTTTGCTAAGTGTACTAAGTGTCATTGTGATAGTTTTGACTCATAGCTATCCTGCATAGGGTTTCCAAGGAGCAGTCAGCCTTGAGGTAAGCAGTCCAGTGCTTGTGCAACAGCACCACACCAGGACTTATTTCAGCATTTATTTTCTTTAAGAAAAAAACAAAACAAAACAAACAAACAAACAAACAAACAAAAAAACATGGAGAGTATTTTAGACATTTCAGACAGCAATGTTGTTGTTATGTGCCGTGGATTCGTTTCCGACTCATAGCGACCCTGCACAGGGTTTCCGAGGCTGTTAATCTTTATGGGAGCAGAATGCTTCATCTTTCTCCCGCGCAGCAGCTGGTAGTTTCTAACTTCTGACCTTGTGGTTCGCAGCCCGATTCGTAACCACTACACTACCAGAGATCCTCTCAGACAGCAATAAAGCTGGGAAATATGTAATGCAAGAATGAAATAATTTATAAAATGGTGCAATTAAAATAGAAGGTTGCAAGAGAAGGGACAACTTGCCTAAGCACTGAAGTCTTTGTTGATGTTGTTAGCTGCTACCAGGATGCCCTGACTCATGGTAACTCCATGAACAGTACAACAAACAGTGGTCCATCCTGCTCCATCTCCATGATTGGCTGTAGACTGAATACTGTGAAATCAGAAAATTCACTGCCTGATTTTCACAAGAAGATCAATCTTACCAGGCCATTTTTTTTTTTTTTTTCCTAGCCTAATTCTGGAATTTGAATTAGGCTAGGAACTTGTTCAGCATCATGCTGTGTTTGTTGTTGTTAGGAGCAGTCAAGTCAGTTCCTACTCATAGAAATCTTTTGCACAACACTACGAAATACTGCTGGGTCCTACTCCATACTCCTCAAAAAATTTTTGGGACAATTACTGCTGCAATTGTGTCAATCCTTATCATTGGATATTTTCTTTATTTCTTTGACCCTCCACCTTATCAAACATGAAGTCTTTATCCAGGAATTGGTCCTTCTGACAACATGTCCAAAGTACAAGAGACAAAATCTCACATCATTGCATCCTAGGAACAATCCAGTGTACAAGAGACAAAATCTCACATCACTGATTCTAAGGAATAAGCCAATAGAATAATAGAGATAGTTGCGAAATCCTAACTCAATATAGTTGTTAGACTGAGGTCTTTATACTTAAAGATGCCAGTTGAGGTGTGTTCTTAGTTTCTAGTTGTTGTTATTGTCATGTGCTGTGGAGCTGGTTCCGACTCATAGAGACCCTGTACAGAGTTTTCGAGGCTGTATATCTTTACGGGAGCAGAAAGCCTCATCTTTCTCCCAAAGAACAGCTGGTAGTTTCGAACTGCTGACCTTAAGGTTTTGCAGCCCGCTTCATAACCACTACGCTACCAGAGCTACCACTCTAAGAAGCTCTGGTAGTGTAGTGGTAGTTTCTAGAGGGCGCCTCTATTTCTTGATTCAGAGTCCTCCTCCTCCATTGTCAAAGCCTGTAACGTCAGGATTAGTTCCTCTTTGAGTTTCTCCTTCCATTTATGTTATCACAGCTTTCTGCCTTCAACCTGGATAGAGTCTCTGCTTTTTAAGGGCTCTTGTGAATTGTTGGCAGTTGAGGACCCCATCCAAATAACTCTATATTATCTCTTCATCTCAACATTGATAACGTTAATTACATATGCAAAATCTCTTTTGCCATGTAACGTATTCACATATTTTCTGAATTAGGGTTTAGATATATTTGTTACTGTGATTAATAGGTGTACCTCTGTAGAAAAATCTGGTGATCTACTTCCAAAAATAATCAACCATTGAAAAATCAATGAGGACAATTTTATTCTGATACATGTGGGTTTTCCATGACTGTGAATTGATTCTATGGAAACTTGTTAGGTTTGATTTAGTTTAAGCAGAGAAAACAGAGAGAGCAAAAGAATGGAAGTACTATAAGTGGAATGACTTTAGTAATGGGAGTTAGAGATGTAAAACATGACTTTGAGATCTATGTGTTAAGCATTTCTTTAGAAGACCAAAGAAACAAAGCAATTAGTCTTGTCCATTGAAAGTATTCTTATTTTTATTTTGAGAGCTCTGTTGTTAGAGAGAGCACTGAATTATAATTGAGAAGTAATTTTGCACTTTCTCAAAAAGCCTATTTTTAGGGATCATGAATAATTACACCAGATGGCTGTTTAAAATCTGTTGGCATTGTTTCTACTGTAAGTTCATTGTTTAGAGACTCATTTTGATGGATTTCAAAGAGAAGTAAAAGTTGCAAGAATCCTCATATTTAGCATTGATTCTTTTTGTAAGCTTAAAAAAATATATTCCAGTGATAGAAGGCTAACAGAGATGCTTACATGAAGATTTTTGATAAATGATGTTGGAAACAGCTTAACACCCCTTCCATAAAAACACAACCAGCAATATCCAGTGATTGGATGGTTGGTAGGTACATGTGTGTGTGCATACACAATAAGTCATTCTATGTTTTCATTGATTTTATTCTTTGTAACTTCTAAAAATTGTCCCAAATAATTTAATTAGAGTTTATAGTATCAGGATTGATAAAGAGTAACC